>NW_027108636.1:997424-1005277 GCF_000696795.3 Halyomorpha halys | reverse complement strand
TAACCGATCTAGCCCGAACCCGATATTATTCCTTCCATAATAAACTCCCTAACCACCCAAACCCACTAGTTTCTAACCTTGCTTCCTCTTCCATTCCTGCCAATCCTCCGTCTTAATAGATCAATTCTTATATTTTTCTATGGAAGTCATTACTTTTTAACTTCGTTTGAAATTCTTCTTCTTGCAGTTTAATGATCATTATAGAAATATATAAGAAACGGACTTATTTATTATTGACTTATCCTTAAATTTATATATCATCAATAATCAAGAAATATATATAAATAAAAGGTAATGGTCCAATCTTTGTCAACGATAAACTTTTCAATTACTGGACTGATTTTCATGCCGTTTTTTTTTTTCAAAATGTTTCCTTTTACTATGGGAAGATTAAACGATATTGATATCACCTAATATTTTGGTAAAAAAAAAATATGAACACAATTATAAATTATAAGTTTTTGTTTTGTAGCTCAGAATGTATACTTTCTTTTCATGGTTGTTGTACAGAAATCGATTAGTCTCTTTCCAAAGAACAAGAAAAAAAAGTATTACTGATGATAAGGTGTTTTATATTTACAAAAAAATTTAAAATTTAATGCGGTTTGGGATAAAGTGGAATAAGAATTTTTTTTTTAACAAAAAGCAAATCATATTAGTTTTTAGTATCGCATCCTCAAACTCCTTAATACCATTTTCTAAAGAAATTAAAAAGTAGAAATTTTTCATCTTGATTTATTCGGTGGAATTTTCCCCCTTTTGTTGACTATTGTTCATATAATCGTTTACAACTCCCCTTCATTTTATTCATTTCTTACGTCAATTAACGTTGGAAAGCTGAATGTCTGCTCTTTCAGGAGGGCGAATTATTGGTTTCAAATAAATAAATAATTTTAAACGTATTATTTTATATCTCCGGTTCTAATTAGTTTAATTAAATACGGTTTGGGCATTTTGGTGCTGTATAGTCCTAAACCACTGCCAACTTTTGTGTAAATTAGTTGAGTAGTGTTGTTGTTATTTCTGTTTTTTCTGATTTTTAAAAATAAATTTCCATGAAGGGCGAAAATTTTATTTTATAATTTTGTCGAAAATTCATATTTCAGGGTTTCTTCAGGTGCTAAAAACGTATATAATCTTTTTTCACTCCTAAAAAAATTTCACAACAATTTCATGGATCAGTCGTTTCGAATTGTTTCAATATAGTACTAATAAATCCTGAAGGTTATTATTTAAAAATTATTAATGTTACTAAATAATAATAATAATAATAAAGTATTCAATAATTTATTACAAGCTTTCAATTGTTTTTATTAAATCCATATACATCCTTAAATATAGCGAAGCATTCCCGTGTCAGTAATTTTTAAAATTACTTTGATTTATTTTATTTGTAGCAGGAATATTTATAATTGTAAACTTCTTTATTGTTATGGTAGTAAATTGATAAATTCCGTTGATTGTAGTTTGCAAATTGTTTGTTGATTGGAAGCAGCCCTTCTGTTGGCATTTAAATTATCAAAAGCAACGGAGAGAATGTTGAGTTACCTGTTTGCTATCACAACGGGATGAAATAATGTTGATTGGTTGGTTAGCTTGTTTGCTCTTAGTTTACTAACTTGAAATGCTACATCAAACACACCTTTGTCATTAAATTTATTCATTGCATTTTATAAGAATCCAATAAAAACTTTTAATTATTTATTTAATTCATCTAAAAATTTTAAATTTTTTTTTAAATGTTTATTTATTGCTATTTACAACTGTACATTATAATACATTTAGTAAATCTGATCTAATTTAAATTGTAGTGTTACAGGCGTGTAGAGAAACTACCCATTGATAGCGCTCTAATGACGTTTTATATTAGCAGGTCTCGTGGCCATCTTCTTTTCAGGCGCCTCGGAGTATTGTCAGGAATGGAATAGGAAGCAAGGTTAAAAACTAGGAGGTTTGAGTGGTTAGAGAGATTATAATGGAAGGAGTGATATCTGGTTCGGGCTAGATCAGTTACATAGGGAACATTAAGCTCTTTATGTATGATTTTATTTGTGACAAAGTAAGGAGCATTGATGATTTTACGAAGGATTTTGGATTGTAAGGATTGAATACGAGAGGAATTCGAAGGTTCAGTGGAGCCCCAAAGCTCAGCTCCATATGTCCAGATTGGTCTTATTACAGTCATAGATCAGACTGATTTACTCTTTTGTAATGTGTCTGGTAAGTGCTGTTATAGTCGAAATCGACGAGCAGTTTCCTGTCTTTTCAGTCTTGTGGGAGGATTCCAGGTTAATGGTTTGCCCAAATATAGTCCAAGGTAGCGGATCTGTTGGACTGGGGTAAGAGTAACATCATTAAATGAAACTGTAGGGCAGTCAGTAGGTTTACGACGAAGGGTAAAGGTGATTTGATGGGATTTGTTGGAATTTTTCTTAATCCTCCAATTACTACACCAATCTTCGAGGGCTGTGATATGGGATTGGAGAGTTTGGGATACAATTAATGGGTTATTATTAACACCGAGCACACATGTCATCGTCATACGTGGTGAGGATAGTGTTAGGATTGGTTGGGATGTCAGCTGTATAGACGGTGTAGAGGATGCGACCAAGGATACTACCTTGAGGAATTTTTAATTAAAAAAAATTATTTATTGTTATTTACGAATGTATTAAAATACATACAACTTGTAAATTTGCTGTGGATTATACAATAACATGATACAGTCTTTTGGAAAATCTACTCTTGAACAGAACATTTCTAGAAGAGGCCATTTGCTATTCAGGTTATGAAGGAGAGACCAAGCTAGAAATAAGTGGGTATGGATGTTTAGAAAGTTTATCATGGAAGGATTAGTATCTAGCCCTGGCTAAATCGGCAGCAAATGGAACAATATTGAGGTCCTGATAGATGACTTTGGATACCTGACGGATTTTGGTTTGTAAGGATCGGATACGAACGGAATTCCATGGTTAGAGGAGGCCCAAAGCTGTAATCCGCATGTCTAGATAGGCCTGATTATAGTCTTATCTCCCTGACAGATTATTTCAAGTAAGTCACAACAGCGCTTATTCAACCCTCTTGCTGGTGTACCTCAGTGTAGTATCCTTGGTCTTATCCTTGATACAGTTTTTACAGCTGACATCCCAACCTATCCTATTACTATTTTCACCACTTATGTAGATGATACATGTCAATTGTCAGTGAATAATGACCCTTCCATTATATCTCAAATCCTCCAATCCCACATTACCATCCTTGAAGAATGGTGCTCATAATAGGAGCATTAAAATGAACTCCAATAAATCCCACCAAAAAACCATTACCCCTCCAGGTAAAGAAGGGTAAACCAGGTAAACCACATCCTTTAATAAAACCCCAACTTATTCCTGTCGAAGAGATCGGTTAGCTAGGACTACATCTGGACAAACGGCTTGGCATCTTCATACAAGACTGTAAATACTGGAAACTCCAAGTCGATTCCGAGACTAGGCATATAATAAGGCCTATCTGGACATACGGAGTTGAGCTTTGGGGCTCCACTAAACCATCAAATTACTCTCGGATCCAATCTTTACAGTCCAAAATCCTTTGTAAAATCCTTAACGCTCCTAACTTTTACACAAATCAAGTCATCCATCAGCACCAATATGTTTCATATGCTGCCGATTTGGCCAGAACCAAATATCAATATCTTTATGATAAACTTTGTAACCACCCAAACCCACTTGTTTCTAATATGGCTTGGCAATGAAACCTGATGAAAAGATGGTGGTCTCGAGATCTTCTCCTCTAGAAATGTTCCCAGAGTTTTGTCAGTGACTCTCCAAATGTCTGTATCATGTCATTTTATAATTAATATAAAATTCAAATGTTGATAATATTTTGAATACAGTTGTAAATACCAAAAAATACATAAAATTAAATTAAAAACTTTCGGTCCAGTTTACCCTTACTCTGACCAACTTCTTTTCACAACTTCCTTACAAAGTACTGCACCCTGACTTTTTTTTAGTATAAATATATGTTTTAATAGGCGCGAGGTGGCTCAGTAATAAGGCACTGTGCTACTAACTCCAAACATCCGTATTTGAATCCGACAGTGACAGATAAGTATGTATTCTGTAGCCATGAGTCAACACTGTGGATTCGGGAGCCATCCGGGGTCCAACCCGCCTCATTAAGTGGGTATCCTTAAACTGCCGTTTTAGTGCAAAAACCTCTAAATTGTTTAAATCTTCTGTAAAATTCTCATCAATTCCTATGTTATTAAGGGTGCTAAATACAATGAAATGCATTTATTTATTTCAATTTTAATAATATTTTCAGGTTTCAAAATATATATCTTAATTTTATCCAATAAATAAAATGTTCGCTGATTCATAGTAGTTAATAACCTGATTTCATACGTTTCAAACATCAGTGAAACTTGCACAAAGATCAATAAAGCTAATTTTTTCTATATTTAAGTATTTTTACAGAACTATATAGGAAGTGACCGTAATAATTTATAAAAGCATATTTCAAAAAACAAAGCTACTTTGGAAAGAACAAACTCCCTAATCACTCAAACAATCCTCCGAGGCGTCTGAAAAGAAGATGGCCACGAGTTCTGCTAATGTAAAATGTCATTAGAGTGCTACCAATGGGTAGTTGCTCTACACGGCTGTAACACTCCATTTTAACTAAGATCAAATTTAGTGAATGTATTATATAATATACAATTGTATACAATTTCAATAAAGTTATGTATATATTTTTTTATTTATTTATTTAATGTAATTTACAACTGTACAAAATAATACAATAAGTAAATATGTTGTATGTTTCATATACACTTGAAAATCTTGGGAAGGAACCACCCATTGGTGGTACTTCAATCATTAATTTAAATTAGAAGTCCCGTGGCCATCTTCTTTTCAGACTCCTCGGAGGATTATCAGGGATTGTTAAGGATGAAAGATTAAGAATTAATGGGTTAGGATGGTTAAGCAGTTTGGAATGAAAAGATTTTGGGCCAAATCTGCAACGAAAGGGATGTTAAGGTCTTTGTGAATGAGTTTATTTGTAACGTAATATGGGGCATCAAGGATTTTACGTAGGATTTTGGAATGTAAGGATTGGATGCGGGAAGAATTTGATGGTTTGGTGGAGCCCCAGAGCTCAATTCTATATTCCCAAATTGGTCTGATTTTCGTAGTGTATACTAATTTTTTGTAGTGAATGTGAAGTTTGGAGCGTTTGTCAAGTAAGTGTTGTAGCAATCGGAATCTACGAGCAATTTTTTGTCGTTTCAGTCTTGTGTGTGGATTCCAAGTAAGTCTCTTGTCAAGATGGAGTCCTAAGTATCGAATCTGTTCAACAGGCGTTGGTGGTGTATTTAGAAAGGATACTGTAGGACAGGATGGACGGAGAGTAAAGGTGATCTGGTGGGATTTGTCAGGATTTATTTTGATTCTCCAGTTTTTACACCATTCTTCAATAGATGTTATGTGTGTCTGTAGAATAAAGATATTAAAAAAAAACTTTTGAAAGGCAATAATTTGTACACTAACACTCTTTGGCATTGAATTAGCCGAAATATATTTTGTTGGATAGTTTAAAATTGAATAATAACAACCAGTAAAAACTCACGTTTTCCCAATGCCTAAGTATCGTCTGTATGATTAGGTCTACGGACTATGTACAAATATTGTTTAATGGGAGAACCAATTACGGTGAATTCATTTATAGGTTTTTGAGTGTAAGAAACAACAATCACTATGTGCCCTCCAGAGATATTTTATGTACTTAAATACATTTTTTTTTATACGCATCCCATTCAGTTTTATTATTAAACCATACCCAATAGTATTAGGAGACTCTAATACTCTACATAAAAATCAGCTCTGCGATATATCCCAGTTAACCCAAGACCAGGGGGAGTGAAAATGTGACAGAGGCAGTTATAGGAAACACTTGGTTCGGGAATATTGGAACCATTATTCTCCCAAACACAGATGGTCCATTGCGAATCTTTGGACCCCAATCCAGGGATTTGAGTAGGAAAACCCCGTTCTTGCTATAACTCTCCCTTTAATGCCGAAAACTTCCTTTCCGGAAATTTAATCCGAACGTTCCTCCCCTTCCTAATCTTTCTTTTTTCATCCCTTTTTTTTTTTAATTCTACCTCAGCAAAAGATCGGCCTGGGGAAGAAATATTAATATTTAACTTGGGATCATAATTTTTGAAAAGTGGGGTAGTGTATTAGGGAGGGGATAAAAAATCAATGCTTTAATCCAACCAACAAATTTTCGTTTCTTTGAAAGAATTATATTTTAAAATTATAATTTGTTATTGAAATTTAATATGAAAAATAAGTAATTTTTTTTTTTAAATTTAGTCACTTTTGTTTTATATTTTTCAATCGATATATGACAGAGAGAAATACTTTATTCATTCATTATGCCCAAATACATTACACAGCATACTTATTAATCCGTGATCGGACATATATAAATTACATATTTTTAAATGGTATAATAAAATAGAAAGAAAATATTTTTTTTTTTATTTTTCCTTCCCACAGTTTTCTTTTACAATTACAAATTTCAGTACACACACCAAATACAAAGATTTCAATTTATTCCTTTTTCTTCTTTCCCCCTCTTGTCCATTCCATTTCACAATTTTTATTTCATTTGATCGACAAATTCACTCTCCCGAATTCCCCCTCTCAGATCCTCCCCAGTGACCCGCTAAACAAATTCACTATTAGACAGCGATGTGAGATCAAACCAGAGAAATACTAGTCAGGTTGTTCAAGTTCCTTTAATGCTGCCACAGCACTGGTGGGGGCGCCACTCAAACTACTCAAACAATCCTCCGAGGCGCCTGAAAAGAAGATGGCCACGAGACATGCTAATGTAAAACGTCATTAAAGTGCTACTAATAATCTCTACACGCCTGTAACACTCCAATTTAACTGATATCAGATTTACTAAATGTATTATAATGTATAGTTGTAAATAGCAATAAATAAATATTTAAAAAAAAAAAGTTAATTCCGTATAAATATTTTTTGCTTCATTTATTTTTTACAAAGTTATCTTGTAAGGAAAATTTAACGTAATGTTTAGAATTAATTTTATTAAAAAACTGAAAGAAACATTTTAGGGAATTGAAAGTTTAAATTCACGCTTTTCATTATTTGAATTTCCAACTCTGCTCTACATTAAGGAGAAAAAAATAATCATTTAAGGAGTCGGGAGGAAAAAAGGAATATGAACAGAGTAAGTAGAAGAAATAAAACAGTTGTAAAATTAAATTAAACTCTGTAAGGAAAACTCTAGCATTTTAATTGACAAGTTAATTAAACTTAATTGTGTGTAAATACTATCCAACAAGTTCAATTTTCTTTAAATAACTTTTTGCTGTTGTGAATGTTCTCTCTTTGTTAGATATACTCGAGAAGTCAATTGGTATTTGATATACTAGTATATAAACTATGTATATATTTAAATTTTTTTTGAACTTTTAAATTTTTTTTGAGGTTAGTCACTTCCATCATTTGAAATAAATTATTATTTATTTATTCATGACAATTGTACAACGTTTCGGGACCACTGTCCCATATTCATGCACTATAAAAACCTATAACAATAATAAAATCTATATAACACCAATCTTTATCCTTATATATTTTATTTTATACAATAAAAATCACCTCATGATTTCATATGGGAAATCATGTCCGCTATTTGTGCATCTTCACTTCTCTTTTTATTATTGCTATTACTGAAGTGATTAACCTCAAAAAATTTTTAAAAGAATTGACTCACCAGACTTCCTAGAGAGATAATCCAGATTATGT
>NW_027108636.1:993558-996793 GCF_000696795.3 Halyomorpha halys | reverse complement strand
TTTTTTAGTTTGTTATATTTTAGCTAGTGTTTTGTTTTGTTTTCTTTTGTACACTAAGATTTTTGAATATTTTTCGTTTCCTTCTGATTTTTTTTTGTCTTTTTTTATTTACTAGTCCTTTGTCCTGTGTATGTTCTTTGACTATAAATACGTAAATAAATAAAAGGTACTCTAGCTACAGTCTGCTTGAGATAAAAAAAATAATTTTAATATACGAAACTATTGCCCATGACTTTTTATGATAATTTTTAAAATCACATACTGTATTTCAGGTAGTACATATTACTGTTATTTGTTACTGAAATTTGTAATTATAAACATTTAAAAAGAGAGGAGCATTTAATTAAAATGTGCTGCCATGTAATGAGTTGCAACAGCATATGTAGCAACTTTTATTTTTTAAATAGTGGTTTAAATTATAGTGGCATTATATGATTTTTTTGTTCTTTGTTTTTTTCTCATTGAATATATTCGTTCTGTTTTTACATTATTACTAATTTCCTTTATCTCTATAAATACATTTTCTCCATTACTATATTATACTACTACAATGCATTTTTATCCTTTAACAAAAATAAAAAATCATTTATTTTAATATAAATTGTTAAAATTTTAAATATCTAAACAATATATGTACATAAAATTATACATATATTTATATATAGTTGACCGTAAAAATTGATATATAAGAAGATGGTCTGGGTTGCGGTCAGAAGAGAAACAAAAATAGTTTACAACTATTAATTTTCCGACGTTTCGCCCCCACTTTGCAGGGTTCATCAGGGCTAAAAAGATAAAAAAAAAACTAAGAATATTAAAACAATAAGGCAATTTTAGCTAGGATAAATATTAGGTAAAAATAAAGTGATAAGAAATTACATATATTATAAAAGGAAGCAAGACGTAAAATAGTATCAATATAAAATAAAATTGAATAAAAAAAAAAATAAGTAACAATGGTAAGAGTAAACATTTTTGAAAAATACGTAAAATATACAGTTAGAGATTAAATAAACGTCTTGAAAGAATAATTATAAATAAAAAATAATAATGATATTAAAATGAGCAAAGAACAAGTGAGGACCTTGCCAGTGTCACCAAGTCAGGTGGTTCTGTCTTATTCTATATTTAATCTCTAACTGTATATTTTACGTATTTTTCAAAAATTTTTACTCTTACCATTGTTACTTATTTTTTTTATTCTTATCATTTTTTATTCAATTTTATTTTATGCTGATACTATTTTACGTCTTGCTTCCTTTTATTTATATGTAATTTCTTATCTCTTTATTTTTACATAATATTTATCCTAGCTAAAATTGTCTTATTGTTGTAATATTCTTATTTTTTTTAAATCTTTTTAACCCTGATGAAGCCCTGCAAAGTGGAGCGAAACGTCGGAAAATAAATAGTTGTAAACTATTTTTGTTTCTCTTTTGACCGCAACCCTGACCATCTTCTTATATATAAAATTATATATTTTATTATATCTAATAATATAGTTTTTCATTCTTTTTTTCAATCTTATTATAGAGGTTATATTTAATTCGAATTTAGATACGCAGCGCAACAAATTTTTACTAGGTAACACATATTATGGTTATACGAAAAATCAAATACGATCTTGGAGTGATATTGGATAAAACCTTTTAGTAAAAATTTGAATATCCATTATCCCGTCTTTACATCTCTATTCTACAGTCGGCTCCAAACTAAGGATAAACCATTTGTTAAATAACTTTTCAAATGTTTGTAAAGGATGAAAATTTTTTATATTTTATAGACAAATTGATGTATAATAAAGTAATATTTAAGCTCATATACACCCGGGTCCTTTATCAAAAATAACATCCTGGAATTATAGGAGGTTTCTAAAAGAAAAAAAAACATCGGTTCTCTAACTTTGGAAGAATATCGAAATTCTGTCACCAAGTACAATAGCCGGATTCCTGTCCTCGGATTCCTAAAGTTCCCCTTCTGATCGACAGAGGGCAGATCTTGCCAAAAATGAGAGAACCATTTCCAAAAATGCCGACCATATTCTATTTGTCCTTTGTAAAAACTTTTATGAGAAAATATTGTGTATTTCTTATTTTTATTTATTGTGTATTTTAAATGACCAGGAAGACTTGTACATAAAAGGCCAATTTGTACCAATCATATATAGACAGTGTGTCAGAGAATAAAGTCGAAAAACTCCGGATGGTCATTCTGTACCTCGAGTACAACAAAGTTTTGTGTTTCTAAATAACATGATTGTTCTTCATAAAAAGATGAAATGGAACGAAATGATTCCTATGCTATTGGTTCTAGAGAAATAATAAATCAACCATTGGAAAGAACATTAAATTTACTTTAAGAATATCTGTTACACAATATCATAAACTAATTTTTAATATGGTTACAATGATTAACATTTTAAAAAAATTTAGAAATTTTTATTTTTATCATGCACATTAAATTTTCTAGCCTGAGATTCCCAAAATGCACTAAAACTTTTCCCTTTAGTAAGCTTTCCGACATTAAAATTTGTAATGCATTATAAAAAAAATAAAAGAAATAAGACAATGTTCCTTTATTGACGATGATGTAGTTCTCAACCATATAATCAAATCATTATAGAATTTCATTATAGAAAACCCAATCATAGATTATAGATTTTTCGGAGTCAATATGTGCTAGATGAAGTATTTGTTAGAGAATCCCTCTGTCTTGGACCGTTTTCAAGGCGATAGTTACCCTGTTAGTTGCAGCCACACTATCTTGTAAACTACGATATTTGTTGTAGCAGTACAATCGTAATTTTAGATTTGGGTGTTAATTGAAAGTTCTGTCGTGGCAGTAGTGATGTAATATCATATACGCCAAGTTACTCGACAGTTCCGATCGTGTGGACTAAGCAAAGTCGAAAATTATTTCATTTTATTAGTTTTTTAATATCAAAAAGTATTTTTAATATTTAAACAGTGTTTGCGGCTTTATCGCATTTGCTAAACCTCCACTGGCTCACTACAAGTGATGCGTCGAGTGGGATACGCTGGGATCTTTTGAGCTCTTCTCTACCCCCCCACACGTGGGGCTCAGGGATCCTCAGGTGGACTGTTTGAATATTGTATGTAAGAGTGTAAATGTGACTAGAGATTATATTATTTTTATTTTTTTTTCATACACATAGTTTGATAATGTTCATTTTCATTCTTCTATTTATTTTTATCTAATTTTTCTTTTTTTTTTT
>NW_027108636.1:985780-992091 GCF_000696795.3 Halyomorpha halys | reverse complement strand
TATACAAATTGGCTCTCACTTTAGATAAAAATAAAGATTCAAAAAGAGCCATAACCTTAATAATTGCAGAAATTACGCTATAATCATTTAACATCACATTTCAAACTCACCCAAAACTCGAAGTCACTAAGGGTTGAATCCTTAGCTCGTTTCAACTCATTAAAAATGATGGATTGCTTGCTAAGAGGGCTGGAAGGAGAGGGGTTGTTTTCGGATTCTGGCCACTAAACGTTCCAAGGATTAGAGCACCCAAGGGGCTTGGCTTCCCTAAATGTATGGATTATTTATTCCTTAGCTTATCTATCCCTTCCAGAAGTACACAAATCAAAGTATATCACATGAGTGTATTTCTAATATTTAAAAATTAATGCTATTCCTTTGGTCTGACTGAGATGTGGATTTTTGCTAAATGTTCAGCATTTCCCCAGGAAGGTCATAGGCTGGCCTGATGTTTTCTGTAACAAAAAAGTTATTAACAAAATTAACCATGTCCAAATAAAATAAATTTTATTCAATTTTAGTTTCAAAACAATTTCTATTTCTTTAAAAGTTCGACGTTTCAGCCCATTCGGTCATCCTCAAGGACAATCTTAATACAATTTTAATAGCACATCTATGTTTTTTTTTTCATTTATTTATTTATTGACATTTACAGCTGTATATAAAATACAACAAGCAAATTTAAAGTAAGATCATAATGATATGATACAGTATGTAGAGAAATTACCTAGTAGTAGAACTCTAAAAACATTTTACAATATATGGTCCCGAGGTCAGAAATTACTGGATTTGGTTGGTTAGGGAGTTTATAATGGAGGGAATGATATCGGGTTCGGGCTGGATCAATTACATAAGGAACATTTAGGTCTTTATGGATGGTTTTATTAGTGACAAAATAAGGAGCATTGAGGATTTTACGAAGGATTTTGAATTGTAAGGATTGGATACGTGAGGAATTCGTAGGTTTAGTGGAACCCTAAAGCTCAACTCCGTATGTCCAAATTGGTCTTATTACAGTCATGTAGTTCAGTCTTTTGTAATGAGTTGGAGGTTTAGACCGTTTGTCCGGTAAGTGCTGTAATAGTCGAAATCGACGTGCAGTTTCCTGTCTTTTCAGTCTTGTGTGAGGATTCCAGGTTAATCGTTTGTCAAGATGTGTAGTCCAAGATAACGAATCTGTTCTACAGGGGTATGAGCCACACTACTAAAGTATAGTGTAATGGCAGTTGGCAGGTTTACGACAAAGAGTAAAGGTGATTTGATGGGATTTGTGGGGATTTATTTTTATCCTCCAATTTCGACACCATTCTTCCAGGGTTATGATATGGGACTGGAGAGTTTGGGATGCAATCAAAGGGTTATTAATAACTGTGAGTACACATGTGTTATCAGCATACGTGGTAAGGATAGTGTTAGGAGTTGCTGGGATATCAGCTTTATAGACGGTGCAGAGGATGGGACCGAGGATACTACCTTGAGGAACACCAGCGGATAGAAAATAGAGGGATAAGTAGGAGCCATTGTGGTTTACTTAATCTATTAGTAAGAAAGGAATGGATGATGAGAAAATATGTAGGAAGTAGGAATTTACTGAGTTTGTAAAGCAGTCCCGACATCTATTTTTAAAAAGTTTATGCAGGCTATTCCACCCAGTTCACTAATTTCAGTCCAAAATTACCCCATTTTGTCAAATCTTCTTATTAAATTAAAAACTTTTAATCACAGTTAGATAGAGTGGGCTTTGTGATCCTCAGGTCGAAAGTGTAAATATTGTATATAATAGTGTAATGTGACAAGAGATTAATTTTTTGTCTTCATTCATTAATTCATGTACATAGATTTCTTCATTGATTCTTTCATTACATTTACCTTCAATTTATATCTGTTAACCCATAGATTTTATTTATTTTTATGTATTTTTTTTTTTAATTTTAGTATGAATGTGATCAGTTATTACTATTACTTATTGCCCAATACCGTTGTGGCAGATTGTAATTTTTATCAATAAATTAATTCATTAGTAAAATAAATAAAAAACAACCAATTGCTTCGGTGATTACTAATAGAGGATTACGTAAAAAAAAAAAAAAAAAAAGATTCATGAAGTTTCACTCCCAGTTGCTGACAGTTAAAGGATCAGTGACTTACACATTGGGAAACCCAACCACAACCCGAAGACTGAAGTCCAGGCTGCTGTAGGATATCCTGTTATAAATTCTATATTTGTCAGTTCTATTATTGTCACTTAATTTTTTTTCCTCTTCATCTTTTTCTTAAATTCACTTTCATTTTTTTCCATTAGATGTAAATTATGTATTGTGTTAAATCCATAAATGTCATTGTTTTTAACTTTTACCTTTTATTAAGAATAATTTTTTAATCTATTTATTTTATCTTAATTTTTTGTTTTATTTATAACATTGTATATAGTTAAAGGTGTCTTTTGTATGAGACAATATTCCCTTCTCCCATAGTCAATTGTTAAAAATACCTCTTACATTAACCATGTACCACGCCGATCTGGTAGTAAATAAATATTTTTTTTTTTTAAATTTGAGCAAACAAAATCAAAGGTGCTATAATAATAATCTTTATTTATTCTGGGATTGAACCCTTTACAATAATCTACAGGCGTCAAAATTAGGCTTTAGAGCCTCAGAGTAAATTACAAGATGTCATAAAATAAAATAATACAATGGATTTAAAAATATACAAATAAACAACAATAATTAACAGAATATATAAAATGATGATAAAACAAATAAAATAAAACCATCAGCCATATCATAAAACATAAGATGTCTTCAGATAGTAAATAATAAGAAAAAAATATGATAAAAAATCAAATATAATTAAACTAAAAAATAATAAATGAAAAGATATAGTTTCTGCTAATGTACATATTTACAATTATAAACGAAAATCTAAGACATAATATGCAGAAAATATATAAAGCTTTTTTGAAACTTTCAATTGTTATTCTTCCGTAATTGGGTGGACAGAAGGTAGTCGAAGATACGGGATTTGAAGATTAGAAGGGTATTAGGACTACGAATAAAGGAGAGAATAGAATTCCATAGTGAAGAGGAACGGATGAGGAAAGATCTATCAAAGACTGTGGTTCGATGGGCAGTTACATGTAAGTCTGAAAGCCATGAGCGGGTATTGGGGGAATGCACTGAGGACTTAAATTGAAGGATATCTGAGATGTACGATGGATAACTTGATAGAGAAAGGAAGCAAGGAAATATTTACGACGGAAGGAGGGGTAAAGCCTCTTCATAAAATCGGGTGACTGAGGCGTCCCTGGGGACCCCAAAAATATAGTGTGGAAGATGTTTCAAAAATTCGTTATTCAAGCCCTGTTAGTAAACATCAATTTGAGTCTTTTAATTTATATCATTCCCACGCTACATGATAATTCTTTTGACGATGCACTTTTTTCGAAACTTTTAATTTATATCATTCCAGACCCAATAATTCTTATTTCTAGCCACTATTTAATTTTTTTTTTAACTCCTTAATACATAAAACTATGAATTCGATTAGACTACATCACATAACATCAATTAGAAAAAGGGAACTTAATATAATTGGAGAGTCTTGGAATAATTGGCAAGAGATGTCGAGAAGAAAGTCTCATTTGCACTTGCATTAGTGCAACTGCAGCTGCTTGCCAAGGATAAGGGTACAGATAGTTCGCAGCGGCGCCTCTTGTAAAGATCTGCCTGACATGATAGCGGTGTGATTAGAATAATTATTTGTTGTTAATTACTCGTAATGAGTTTAAAGTGAATTTAATTAGATTCAAAACTAATCTTGAACCCTAAAAATGCCTAATGAAACTGAATTACAGCCGAATTACTGAAGCACAAGCTTTAAAACACATTAACAACGCAATGGAAAATTAAATCAATTAACGTTTGTAAATTTACATGGATGAGTTATTGTACAAGAGGTAAAATAAAGCAGTGTTATTCTAGTAAATATGTGTATTGTTTTTCTGAAACGAAACCCTCTTTTTCATTTTATCTTTATGGTGGGTAGAGGTTCAAAAAAGAACCTTTGCTACCCTAACTGTGAAGAGTAATAATAATAAAAGAAATAAACTTTCGAATTTATTTATTTTTATATTTTGAATAATTGAACATAATAAAATGAAACCATTTGAAAACAAGATATACAAACTAGAGAGAAAAGGGGAATTAGCCGATCACGTTGGAAGAGAAGTACTCGCGCTTTCTGGACGGGGTAAAGCAATTTTAACTCCATCAGAAATGAGCATTTGAAAAATAACTCAAAGATAAATGGCAATCTTTGTGTAATGAAAGCCCAAGGAATAAATTAAAAATTATTAAAAAGGACGTCAAGTCCTGGGGTACCTCCAGTCGGAGGAGGTTGTACTGACCAGGCTGAGAATTGGTCACACGAGGCTCACCCTTATCTTATTTCAAAAGAAACGCCTCTGAACTGCCAGTATTGCAGCAATAATTTGAAAAAAGCCTTTTTTTTTTCAACAATGACCATATTTCACACCACACCTCAACAGCTTAGGACTAAACCCAGATATTTCAAAAACCCACGAAGACGATGATTAAACAATAGAATTAGTATTTCAGTTTTTAAAATCAAAACATTTACTGACAAAAAATATAACATTCAACGGAAGGACAAAAATAAACATATAAAAAATAATAATAAAATAATAAATAATCAAATTAAAAAATAAATAAAATTATGCAAATATATGCAAAATTAAATAAATTATAAATGGCGTTGATGACTAATGAAGTTTGGCGTCACTAATCAAAAACAAACAAACAAACAAAGGGAAATCAACTAACCTTATATGTATTACAAAATTAAAATTATGATTAAAGTCAGAAAAAAAATGCTTCATGCCACCGTGGGTGATTCTGTACTCTGTTTATACCCTCGTGGGAGTAGATTAAAAAATAGGATATGTCCTCATGCCCTGTCCTCTTGGAGAATGACCCAGCGTTTCGCCCCGCTGTGGCGAAAATTTATCTAGATAACGGAAATGGCCAGACTGCTGGCTACAAAGACTGCTGGTTACTAAGCCTGCTGGTTACTAAGACTGTTGGTTACTAAGACTGCTGGTTACTAAGACTGCTGGTTACTAAGACTGTTGGTTAATAAGACTGCTGGTTACTAAGACTGCTGGTTACTAAGACTGTTGGTTACTAATCCTGCTAGTTACTAAGACTGCTGGCTAGTAAGACTTGTAAGAGAGGAGAGAAACCTGAGCCAGTGGTTGTGAACCGAAGGTATTGTTTTGTCTTTTCAGTATAATAAACAAAACTGTAAACTTGTTTTAACATAATAAAAATTCATATGTTTTACAATCGATTGTTAAACATATGTTGGCTGCAAAAATTATTTTTATCTGACATCCCATAAGTTACATGTACACATATAGTGGGTAGCTCATTGCTAGAAACTCTGAGGTGGGTTTGAATACGTCTGAGGTAGTAATAATTCTTTGTTCCTCTGTAACCGTGAGTCAGCCCCGTGGGCTCGATATCACTCCGGGGTACACCCAGCGTCATAAACCGGGTATCTTTAAATGCGTAAAAATCTGTCGGTCAAGCATGATTCTGACCAAATCATCTCTTTGCACAACCACTGGTATAGTAATAGTACTTCCTTACAAAAGTACCGCACCCCTAACCTTTCATGAGTTGTATCGTACATATTTAATATTAATATTTGTAAATTATATTATATTGTTAAAACATATTATTTATTCCCTATTATATTAGTTAACAACTGTAAAATTAACATAGCTATCAGTGTGGAACCGCCACTCCTGCCCTCCAATAGAGCCTGTTTATCTTACCTCTCAAACAATCACTTATCACAAATTTTTTTCTAATAAAAGAATGTACGACAACGGCGTTACGGTCTTTCAAGGAGATCATAATAAAAATACTAATAACAGGGCAATCTAAGGGCAATGAGTAATAATATTCTAAGAATTTATTCATACTATACAGACTCACAAAATAAACGATACTGGTAATAAAATAAAAAACTTGGCATCATTAAACAAAAATATTAAGTTAATATAATAAATTCTGATTAAATAATAACAAATCTATTATAAATTATTTTACTGTTTTTTGGATTAGACATCTATATTATTCTACTTTAAACGATGTTCTCTCAGGGTTTCTAGTGTTGTTGGTAGTTTTAAATTTATTTTATTAGTTTCCTGCTGTCGTACATTTTTTTTTCTCCTTTCAAAAATAAAGTATTTTTCATTTTGTAGAATTTCACTTTACACATTA
>NW_027108636.1:982212-985485 GCF_000696795.3 Halyomorpha halys | reverse complement strand
GGGTGAATTCCGGAGAGCGAATTTGTTGATCGGGTGAATTAAAAAGTGGTGAAATTGGAGGAGCAGAAGTGAGAAAGAAAAAAGGAATGAATCGAAATATTTGTATTTGTTGTACAGACCGAAATTGATTGTAAAAGGATACCTGTGGGGGAAAAAGAATTGTTTTCTTTATATCTTATTATACCATGTAATTATATGTAATTTATATATTTCCGATTACGGATTGATAAGTATGCTTTGTGATATTGCAACCTGATGTATTTAGGCAGCATAGATGAATAAAGTATTTTTATCTCTCTCTCTATAGATGTTGAAATGAAAAAAACAAAATTTTAACGCTTTGAAACAGATACCGTTTTTTATCCGTAAACTTTGCAAACTAGTTTTTTTTTAAAGTAATAAAAAATTTGTGTGAAATAACTGCCTGTTTCTTCTCTTGGGCTTATGTACTTTTTATTACAAACCTTTTTCTTCCGTAGGATGTACAACACTGGTACTTTTTTACTAATGGTACTTTTTGCTAAATCCCTCCTAGGGCTCTGCTAAAAGGTTCAATAGGCAGCAATCGCTGCGTGCAGAATAAGACAGCTGATTGTAATGCCAGCAGCGAACTTGTATCACGTAACCGGAAACTGGTTTTGATGCGATGTCTGCTTCGAAAATACACCGCCTGAATCCTTCATCGGTAACTCCATTGATGCCTGTCCATTCAATGTCTTACATCGCTTTCGGCTGGACCACTAATATTGGTCAGCACAACCAGTCCTGTACCAAACATAATCTGGTACGGTGCGTGCATCACACAACTAATTAATCCTCACTAATTTCAGAACAGCATTTTTAAAAAAAACAATTTTATGCAGGATATTCTGCCCAGGTCATTTATATCAGTCCACACATTACCCTGTGAGACATTAAAACATTATGGAACCATGTAATTTTATCATCAATTTACACAATTTTGATCCTTTTTTGGCCAAGATTCCCATTGGAGTCCTATACTGCCTAACCATGGTTGGGGTCAAAGTTCTTCATTTTGTGGGACCGCCACTCAATGAAAAAAGTCGACGTCCCAGGCCGGATTCGAACCGGAACCGCCAATAGCCATCAAATTGGTAAGACTGTGTCTTAACCACTGACCTATAGGCGGCACCTCTCAACTTTTATTCCCAACTTTAAAATTCTCCATCGTTCAGGCCATTCTCAAAGATACAACCTACAAAACGATTGTTGTTTTTATATAACAATTACATTATTTCCTTTAACTACACACTGAATTCTTTTTGGCCATACTTTCAATATTGATGTCATTGTTTTTTTTTAATGTAATTGATATATAAAAACAAACAACTTTTTGTAAGTTGTATCCTTGAGAATGGCTTGAGGGCCGAAACGTTGCAGAATTTTAAAGAATAAAGGTTGAGAGAAAAAAAAGGATCAAAATTGTGTAAATTTATAATAAACTAAAGCACTCTCAAACAATCATATATAAAAAATAATTAATCGCATATAATTTTGTTAAAAAGCAATTCGTAAATTATCTCTCATTACCTAATTAATCAATTATTCACATTAAATTAAAATTTAAACTTTTCATCACGGTCAATCTTCTTTGTTAAAATTTGTCACAATATTTGTAACCTTCCCTCTACTCAGGCCATACATTTAATTAATTTATTACAACTATGTTTTGGTTAAATTTCTCTTTATTTTATTATTAAAATTCATATCAAGGTTAATTATAATTATAAACATTAATTTTATACCATATTTTTCATAAACTAATTTTATTAAAGGATTCAAACCTTAAAATATCATACAAAACTGTTGTGATAAATTATAATAAAGAAGGTTGACTTTGATAAAAAGTTTAAATTTTTATTTAATGTGAATAATTGACTAATTAGGGATTTACGTAGACATAATTTAAGAATTGCTTATTAACAAAATTATATGATTCCCTCATGTTTTAATGTCTCATAGGGTAATTTGTGGACTGATATAAATGACCTGGGCAGACTATTCTGCATAAAGTTGTATTTTAAATGATGTGGTTCTAAAATTCTATTAATATTGTCCCTGAGAATGGCCGAATTGGCCAAAACGTCGGACTTTGAAAGGAATAAAAAGCATTTTGAGGCTAAAATGGATAAATTTTATTTATTTATAAAATAAAATTAACGGATAAAATCGGATCAAACCTAATGTTTCTTTTTTTTTAATTGTTTCAATGATTCAATAGTTTACAAAAAAATAATGATAATAATAGGTTCGTAGCTATGTATATGAATTATTATTTTTATCATTTGGAGAACTTCTTTATGGCCTTGAAGCAAACCAGTTTATTTACCATTTAAATTTTTAACTTTAGTTTTTTAGTTGGTGACCATTAAAAGGAAGATCTCTACAAAATACGAGCTGCCGTTTAGAGACAGTGTGTTGAAATTTATTTTGAGGGGGGCGCTGGAGGGTTGGGGTGAGGCAACATGGCGGAGGTCGCTATGGCAACCCCGTTCTCCCGCGCCCGGCCCTCATAAATTAACGTTAAAAACCCGTGCTCACCCTCCCCCCCCCCTTACCAGTTCAAATTAGATTCCGCTTTTCTTGTTTCCACTCTTATCCTACTTACCGGAGCGATAACCTTTGTCATCAATTTTCGATATTATTATAACGACTCTTAACTATAAATATATAAATTGAATTGTGACCATGGATAATAATGTTAGAATTCACGTCAATTCCTACAGTCCAAGACCCAAGAAAGGAAGAAATAATTTAGAATATCATTATTATATTATTATGAGAGATAGTTGACCGTGGATGGTGAACGAGGAGAAGATGGTTGGGGGTGCGGTCAATGATAAACACAAATAAGTTGGATTAACCTATTTTATTGTGCCAACGTTTCGGCTAGAGTTTCTAGCCTTCTTCAGGACTAAAAACAGAACAAGATAACAACCACAGTAAATATAGAAAAATAATAATATAAAGAAAGTATAAACAGAATAATTTTACACATAAAATGAATAATTTTACAAAATAGAATTAATAAAATGAATTGATGAGGGAAGCGGGAAATAAAATGTATACATAGGTAATTGAAAAAGTGATTAAAATAACATAATTAAGGAAATGAAATAAAAATGAAGTTATATAATGCAAAGAAGTATGAACATATTAGTTATTATTTTTTTTTTTTTTAATAATTTATTTATTGATATTTACAACTGTATACACATATATACAACAAGTAAATTTGCTGTAGGTGACATA
>NW_027108636.1:974474-981588 GCF_000696795.3 Halyomorpha halys | reverse complement strand
ATTTTTCTATACTTACTGTGGTTGTACTTGTTCTGGTTTTAGCCCTGAAGAAGGCTAGAAACTCTAGCCGAAACGTTGGCAGAATAAAATAGGTTAACCAACTTATTTGTGTTTATCATTGACTGCACCTCCAACCATCTTCTCCTCGTTCATTATTATATTAAAATATGGGACTATATATAAATATAAAACAGTTATTATAACAGAAAATTGAATTAAAATATTTAAACTTAAAGGATATGACAAATACAAAAGAAATCATAAATATATATTTTTAAGAAATTAAAAACAAAACATTGAAAATCTCAAATTTTAATGCTGTGGAACCATATTTTTCTCAATATCAGTATTATATACTGTAGTAGTTAACTATATTGATATTGGGGTTGTCTCGAAAATAAACAGGTTTGTTATTATTACACCTCAGCAGTGGTATCACTTGGTTGTAGCTGGTTCCATTAACTATGCAAATTCTAAATATATAAATTAAATTCTGATATGGAGAATAATGTTAAAATTCGCGTCGATTCCTACAGTCCAAGAGCCCAAAAAGAGAAGAAAAATTAGAATATCATTATTATATTAAAATTTAGCATCACATATAAATACAAATCAGTTATTATAACAGAAAATGAAACTGAAATATCTTAACTTAAAAAATATGATCAATACAAATGAAATCATAAATTCATAAATGTACATTTTACGAAATAAAAAAAAAATTAAAATCTTAAATTTTAATTATATATAACTATGTTTTTATCGATATCAGTATTGTATACTGTAATGGTTAACTATATTAATATAGAGGTTACCTTGAAAAGAAATAACTTGGTTATTGTTAACCCTCCGCAGTCGCTAGATTTTTTTTTTTTTTTAATAATTTATTTATTGTTATTTACAACAGTATAAATATATACACATCAATTAAATTTGCTGTAATTGATATTAAGACATGATACAAATATGTGGAGAATCTAGCCATTGATAGAACTCCAAAAACATTTCCAAAGGAGAAGATCTCGAGGCCAGCTTCTTTTCAAACGCCTGAGAGGATTATTAGGTAGTGAAGGAGAAGCCAGGTTAGAAACAAGTGCTAAATTTTTAAAAGTGATTCTCTGTAGGTTGTAGCTGGTTCTGGTAAATATGAAAAAAAAATACCAGTATTATATGAATAATATTTATTTAAATATTATTTATTTCATACATATATGAGATTCAAATAATTATTTATTTAGAAAAGGCAGTGATATATAACTGGAGATGACAATGGCTCTGTTAGGGATACTGAACTAATAAGCCGTTCTGCCGATTCTCTCCGCCAAAAAATATTTGCGATAAATACCCACCACTTCACCCGCTCTTGGAGAATCGTAATAACGATATATAATAGTAGCTGTACGATTGTTACAGTCATGATTGTATTGTCGTACTAGCTCTGACCTGATAATTGGCAGTACAAGTAATATCAGCAAAGCTACTATCACGTTAACAATCAGATCTTTACGCCTTGACTGTGAATATCGCACTTGATCTGGCATGATCGCTAATTGTACAAGTAATGTCAGTGTACAGTCGCATTTAACTGTCATATGTATACGGCTTGACAGTGACTAGCGCAACATATTAACCTTACCAAACGTAATGACAATAGGCAGGAAAACATTTTTCTTATATATTTGACCAAAAACATAAAATTATATTAGCCCAGGCCCATGCAGCGAAAGTGAATCCCCAAGGCTCCAAAAATAAATCCAGCACGGATCCCAAAAACAAAGTGCCTAAGAACTTTTTTTTAAATTATTTTATTTATTGATATTTATAACCTTACATAAATACATCAAGTAAATTTGAGGAAATCATAATGGTATGGTACAAGCATGTAGAGAAACTACCCATTGGTAGCACTCTAAAAACATTTTTACAATATAAGGTCTCGAAGCCATCTTCTTTTCAGACGCCTCGGAGGATTGTCCAGAATAAAAGAGGTAGCGAGATTAGAAACTAATGGGTTTGAATGGTTAGGGAGTTTGTAATGGAAGGATTGATATCTGGTTCTGGCTAGATTGGTTACAAATGGAACATTAATGTCTTTGTGGATGATTTTATTTGTGACAAAGTAGGGAGCATTCAGGATTTTACGAAGGATTTTGTATTGTAAGGATTGGATACGAGAGGAATTCGAAGGTTTTGTGGAGCCCCAAAGCTCAACGTCGTATGTCCAGATAAGCCTTATAATTGTCATGTAAATCGACAATGTAATTGCGACTTTCGCCATGTTTCGTCTAGTCACCTTCTACGTGATCTACGACAAAGTACAGTTATCAAGTGGGTGGTGACTTATGCCGATAAAGATTAACATTTAATTATGATGTAATAATTATACTCTCCGTGTAAATCAAAATCGTTATTTTTAATATTATAATAATCTAATTTTTCTTATTTTAATTATATATGCAATATGATGTTTATACTTTGACAAACTACACATTTCAATATTTCTATCACTACTATGGATCTAAAAACATCTCTGCTGTATAATAACGACAATATTTATAAACATATAGGTTTCTTATAGTTAGAGACCATATTATCGTCGAACTGGATCTTTGGTTCCTTATTTTCAAATTCAGCCAAACTTCGGTGGCAATTCGAAACATGAAAAAGCTGTTCAAATAAAACTAATTTTATTTTGCCACGTATTATATTCCATCCTATTCTAAAACTTTTAATTACATATTAATTCAATACTATTATCATATAATTATATTTCACCTTCCTTATAATCAGGCTAAATACAATTAATTTTTTACAAACTGTATTTTGGTCTAAATTCCTATTTCATTTTTACTAAAATGAATAATTTCAAATTTTATTCATATGAAAATTTATCATATCAAATTTGATTTTATACAGTAACATACAATTTAACCATATTATTTATAAATTATTTTTGCTTTAAATTTCTGCATAGTGTTGGTTCAAATTTTTTTGTGTCTATTTTAAAGTTCTCTGTCTAAATTATATTTTCTGATGTATATAATTAATTATTTTCGTTACTATTAACCAGTTTTTAAACTAAAAACTATATCTTTGTGTTCAGAATATGATCTCCATATTTAGAATAATATTAAGTAAGGATAAAATAAAGTATTTTTACAAAGTTTTGTAAAAATTAAGTTTTCCCAACTGAGACGACCAAAGCCGCCGACACCCCTTTTCCACTTCGACTCATTTTCTGGTCAGTGCTTTTCTAAATATCACCTGCGGTCGATAATTATAGATCTCTACTCTTCGTGATGTAAGAGTCGAATTCCTTGTAGAAATAAATTATGTATTCATTTAAAATGTATGAATTTGTACAAGAGAGCCGAAGAGGAGGAGAAAGTCAGATATTTCACCCCAATTAATAATTAGTTTTATTTAAAAAAAAAATCACATTTACCCTTCGACGTAAACCCATGACCTCTTGCCCTACAGTATCCTTTAATAATACCCCACGTATTCCTGTCGAACAGATTCGTTACTTAGGACTACATCTCGACAAACGACAGACATGGAATCCTCATACAAGACTAAAAAAAAAAAGAAACTGCTCGTAGATTCCGACTATTGCAACATTTACTAGACAAACGGTCTAATTGCCAATCCATTACAAAAGACTGATCTACATGACTATTATAAGGCCTATCTGGACATACGGAGTTGAGGTTTGGGGCTCCACTAAACCATCAAATTCCTCCAGAATCCAATCCTTACAGTCCAAAATCTTTCGTAAAATCCTTAATGCTCCTTACTTGGTCACAAATCAAGTCATCCATCAGGACCTCAATGTTCCATATTTTTCCGATTTGGCCAGAACCAGATACCGTTCATTCCATGATAAACTTCTCAACCACCCAAATCCACTTGTTTTTAACATGGCTTCTCCTTCATTACCTAATAATCCTCCTAGGCTTCTGAAAAGAAGATGGCCTCGAGATATATGACAGAATAAATTCATAAAATGTTAATGTCTAATTTTACGGAATAAATATTTGATTTATGAAAAAATATATCCCAGGAGCCATTAGACGTAAATGTCTGTCAGAACTTAAATGAAATTTAGTTAAATATATTATGAAGTAGTTTATAACGTTTAACTTCGGAGAGGTAGTAGTTTTATGGTGAGATATATATTTCCTGCAATACATTAACTACTGATTTTTCAGTTTATATTTTATGAACTGCTGTTATTCTACAATATTTAATTATTTTAATGAAAAGTATGTATAATTACTAGTCAAAATTGATAAGTCTTCCAACTATAGTTAAGAGAAAATAAAAAATGGCCGCTGTTTCAAAAAGTTTAAAAAAATGAAATTTCATTCGTAGCTCTGTATCTTTAAAACTACCAACATTACTATAAAACCTAAAAGAATTTTATTTAAAGTAGAGCATATTTGCTAAAATATGAGCCCTAATTGAGCTATCAATCGTTCACGAGACATAGTTTTTTAAAAAGTAACATTTCATATTACTTTCTTTTAAATCTATATATTAGTTTTGTTTTGGTAAAATGTATTTATTCGTTATTATTTCTGTAAACTGATCTACTGCTGTGACTATTATTTCTCCGGTTTCATTTTACATTGCTGTCTAATAGTGAATTTGCTTAACGGGTCACTGGATAGGATCTGGGACTGTGAATTCGGGAGAGTGAATCTGTCGATCAAATGAAATAAAAATTGTGAAATGGAAGGAACAAGAAAGGGAAAGAAAAAAGGAATAAATTGAAATATTTGTGTTTAGTTTGAAGACTGGAATTGATTTTAAAAGGAAACTGTGGGAGAAGAAAAAATAACAAAAGAAAAAACTGTTTTCTTTCTTTTTTATTATATAATGTAAATATATGTAATTTATATATGTGCGATCACGGATTGATTTAGTATGCTGTGTAATGTAGCAACCCGATGTATTTGGCCAGCATGGATTAATAAAGCATTTCTCTCGGTAAACATATCGTTCACCGACTTGAAGGCAAAATCATTGCGGTAGCAGCGTGGTAAGGTGCGATGAAACTAAATCCAAGGACCCTGGTTTGAATCCGGCTGGACAGGAAATTGTTTTCTGTTACACTGTTGCCGTGAGTCAACCCTGTGGGTTCTGAAGCCCTCCCAGGGTCCACCCAGCCTCATAAATTGGATCCCCTTAATTGGGTAAAAATCGGTACTATCAAAGTACTGGCTCTTGATGGGTTGTAGTGGTGTAGATTTAATTTTTTTTTTAATAATTGATTATTTATATTCCTTAATAATTTTGGATCCCTTCTTTAACCAGATGTTTCTAGTTTTGACATCTTTGGACATCCAGATATACAACTTTTGTGGAGCCTTTATAGCAGTATATTTTCAATTAACTATCAGGAATATCACTCATAAGAAACAATTGCTTAAATAACATATAAAACTAAGAAGAAATAAATTAAAATAACACTGGCACTTATTATGTCGAAATGACGTTATAAAAAAAAACAGAGCAAGGTGCCTTACTCACTGAGCTGTCCAGCTCCACCATCAGTTAAATAAATATTATTACTTCCCCCCTATGGGGTTTGTATTGGTTCATTCCATATTGCCAAATATTAATTAACTATATTCTATGAAATTTCTGTAGGACAGTTCCCCATCGCTTTGTTACTGTTATTGTCTATTCAGTTAATTATATCTAATTTACTAATATACTATAGCATAACTATATCTGTTGTAAATTTTTTTTTTAAAGATTTAAGAAGATGGCCACGAGACCACCTAATGTAAAATGTCATTAGAGTGCTACCAATGGGTAGTTTCTCTAATGTAAAATTTGGTCTAAATTTATATTAATAAAGATTTCTGTGTTGATATATTTTGTTTAATCCTTAAATCTTAGAGTGCTACCAATAGTTTCTCTATACGCCTGTAACACTCGAATTTAACTTAGATCAGATTTACTAAATGTATTATAATGTACAGTTGTAAATAGCAATAAATAAATATTTAAAAAAAAAATTGTTTATAGATTTCAAATATTTATGGATAAAATATTTTCGCATAGTCTGTTACTTTTAATATAGTATATAAAATTTGATTCTTATCTAGATTTTTGAATATTTCTCGTAGTGTTTTGTATGCTGGATATTCATGTATATAATGTTTAAGGGTCTCGTTAGCACTACAATTTTCGCATTGAAACATTTTTAGTTAAACCTATTTTGTGCAGGTAGTTATTGCAAATTTAATTGTTCTTACTAAGTCTAATATACGATTTTATGATGTCATTACCTATGTTTGCTTGTGAGTTATAAAGTTCTATATCTTTATAGAACTGCTCTGTTTTTGCCAATTTTCTCAAAAATCTGAACTAATCTATTTATTTTATAATAATCGGTGTTAGGCGACTTAGAGTCTACCGGCTGACATGTGATGGCTAATTTAATGTGTTTATAAATAAATAAATATTTTTTACAATAAACAAAAAATGTTAACAATATTTATTGTAAAATATATTTACGTAATAATCTCTTTGTAAATGGAATAATTTGTACATTGAAATATAAATTATAGTCTAAAAAGATGCTAATATTGTTGGGGGGAGCTATAGAGAGAGGAGAGCCGGGACGGAAGTTTGTTGTTGACGAAGATGAAGAAGTTTGTTGAGTGGTCACTAATCCTTATTGAGTTAGGGAGATTACTTTGTTCCCAAAGGACCACAAAGGAATTGGCCGGGCTGCCTCTGTCAGTTCCTAACAAGGAGGACTAAACCGATCGTGTTCTTGTCGGGAGAGGAACAGGACGAGTATATTTCCCTGGCATTTAAGGGAAGAACGGCGTAGAAGTTAAGATAGTTACTGTTTTATTTCATGCAAATGCTGATTTTGTTGTAATATTTTATATATATTCAATTGAATAAAGTCGATCAAATGATAGGAGTTATACACAGAAGGATTATTATAAATTCAGAAATCGTAAAATCCTCAATGCTCCTTATATTGTTACTAATAAAACCATCCATAATGACCTAAATGTTCCTTATGTAACCGATCTAGCCCGAACCCGATATTATTCCTTCCATAATAAACTCCCTAACCACCCAA
>NW_027108636.1:972455-974424 GCF_000696795.3 Halyomorpha halys | reverse complement strand
TGTAACCGATCTAGCCCGAACCCGATATTATTCCTTCCATAATAAACTCCCTAACCACCCAAACCCACTAGTTTCTACACTTGCTTCCTCTTCCATTCCTGGCAATCCTCCGAGGCGCCTGAAAAGAAGATGGCCTCGTGAACTTATATTGTTTTTAGAGTTCTACTAATGGGTAGTTTCTCTTACAGTTGTAAATATCAATAAATAAATACAAAATAAAAAAATTCAGAAATAAAAAACACTCATGCAACATTTTTACTAACATATTATATTAGGTTTGGCAGAAAGCCTTCTTCTCTTCTTCAAGAGCACTTAAATTCCGATAAATCACTGGAAATTGTAAGCTAAGGTTATACGATGTCATGGTAAAGCCAGCTCTGATATACGGCTGCTCATAATGTTAAGATGGGTGGAACATGTGGCTCGAAGGAATCCATCAGGACGCCTCTACACATCAATGAATGCCAGTTAGTTGCTAAGATACTACGTGGGAGGCCGAAAACCAGATGGATAGACAGAATAAGAGGCAGGATAGGAAAAAACTTTTTTTTTTGTTATTGTTAATTCAGGGCCTTATCTGGAAAATGATTGTGTAAACACCTAGCTAGTTTTAATTAAAATTATATATCCTGGAATATTCAGAATTTGTTATTTATTTATTTTAATACCTAAAAAAGTTTATTTTACAATAGAAACAGATCTAGAAATAAACATTTAGTGATTTGTTTTTGCCAAAATTAACGCCTGTTGAACAGATTCGATACTTAGGACTCCATCTTGACAAGAGACTTACTTGGAATCCACACATAAGACTGAAACGACAAGAAACTGCTCGTAGAATCCGATTGCTACAATACTTACTTGACAAACGCTCTAATCTTCCCGTTCACTACAAAAAATTAGTATACACTACAATAATCAGACCAATTTGGACATTTGGAATTGAGCTCTGGGGCTCCACCAAACCATCAAATTCCTCCCCCATCAAATCCTAACAATCCAAAATCCTCCGTAAAATCCTTGATGCTCCTTATTACGTTACAAATAAACTCATTCACAAAGACCTTAACATCCCATTCGTTGTAGATTTGGCCCTAAACAGATATGCGTCTTTTCATTCCAAACTCCTTACCCATTAATTCTTAATCTTTCATCCTTAACAATCCCTGATAATCCTCCTCCTTGAAGCTTCTGAAAAGAATGAAAAATGAAAAGAAGACCACCAATGGGTGGTTCCTTCCCAAGATTTTCAAGTGTATATGAAACATACAACATATTTACTTGTATTATTTTGTACTGTTGTAAATTACATTAAATAAATAAATAAAAAAATAAAATAAAATAAAATATATTTTTTGCACGCCTCGACTCCGACTATAAAATTTTTATTATAGTATAAACATTACTTATCCTTCCATTACATAATTAGAAAGGTCACAAACTTAGACTTTCAACTAAAAGGGCCTGATATTTGACTGAGGTTGATATAAACGCCACCTGTAGCTATTACAATGAACACCTTGACATATCTATAGAGTAATGAGCCGGATAATACAAGCAATATAATGTTATAATATAATGTATTATTAACAACTTTATTGCTATAGCTTGCTGTTAGAGACGGTACTTAGGGCTGCAATTGATAGGGCATAATGTCACAGTGGTACTTTGCAAAGCCTGTTATGATCAACTTCGTTATATATTGCAATATCTATTGTGTATATTCAGATAACGCTGATTTCAAGCATAGGCTCAGAACTTAATATAATCTAGTAAAATTGTCAATTAACCCGAAAATAATTGTAAACTAATTATTTAAGGATATTTTTATGTAAATGGAAATTACAGGCCAAAATCCTTCGTAAAATGCTTAATGCTCCTTACTTTGTCACAAATCAAGTCATCCATCAGGACCTCAATATTCCATATGTTGCCGATTTGGCCAGAACCAGATACCGTTCCTTCCATA
>NW_027108636.1:963630-972055 GCF_000696795.3 Halyomorpha halys | reverse complement strand
GTGTATACAGTTGTAAATATCAATAAATAAATTATTAAAAAAAAAAAAAATGTTTGAAAATGTTATCATTAACAGGAGGACCTAATGTAGCAAAATTCCCATACTGGCCATTGCGTATTTTTATTCATTTAAAAAATTACATCTGTAACTATCTATTGGAATAAAAGTAAAATAATAATCTTAAAAAAAAAATAAATTAAAAATAATAATAATAAAATTAACTCAGAGGACTTTGAAGTGAATAATAAATTTATAATTAGTGAATTAATATAATAATGAGAATAAAACAAGATGATAAAAATGAGGATCTAATATCTTAATAAAAAATATCTATTACTAAGCACACATACATTGCTAATTCTGATAGTAATATAATGAATAATTATGTGGAGTCAATAAAAAATACAGACAAATATGGTCATTTGGTGAATCAAAATCAATTATTGGGAATCATAGAAGTAAGAAAGTACCTGTGAAATGGAATCCTGCCAGTGCAACAGTAAGATACCTGGGAATTCACCTAGAACGCCGTCTTACCTGAACTGAATGATCCAGATTGTTTGAAGCGAGCGATAATTAGTTGAAACTTCATGTGATAAGTGCAAGTTGTGGCTATATTAAAGAAAAAACTACAAAATTTTACTGTGAGAAATATTTTTAAAATTCCTTTTTTTCAAAACTGTTGAAATCGGTGTTAAACTTGACTGTACAACGGGTAACATTAATGTCCTTTATAAGTAGGCATTATAATATTTCAGGTGCATTTTATTCAAGAAAACCCTAAAATCTTGTTTATTTAAAAAAAAAAATACTATGGTATTTTAAAGTAGAGAAAAATGTTTTAACTCAATTATTTAAGTTTTATTTTTACCGAGATATCATTTTTCAAATACCTGTACTTTTTTTTCCAAATTATTCTGAGTAATACTTTTTTTGAGTTATTCTACGAACTAGATATAGATACAAAAGAAAACAATTTAAATTTCGCAACGAGAAATATTTTTAAAAGTACGTTTGTTTGTTTGTTTGGTTGTTTAGTGGCGCCAAACTTCATTGGTCATCAACGCCATTTATATTTTATTTAATTTTGCTAATATTCGTTAAATTTGTCAGTAAATTTTGTGATTTTAAAAACTGGAACACCAATTCTATTGCCTTATCATCGTCTCCAATGGTTTTTGAGATATCTTGGCTTAGTCCCATGCTATTGAGGTGTGGTGTAAAATATGGGCATCGTTGGAAAACATGGCTTATTGTTAAATTGTTATTGCAATACTGGCAGTTCGGAGGTGTTTCTTTTGATATAAGATAGGAGTGGGTGAGCCTCGTGTGACCTATTCTCAGCCTGGTCAGTACAACCTCCTCTCTACGGCATTTGCGACTGGAGGTACCCCAGGACTTGACATCCTTTTTAATAATTTTTAATTTGCTCATTGGGCTTTCGTTCCACATAGATTGCCTTTTATCTTTGACTTCCTTTACAAGAGGCCTGCATATCTCTGACGGAGTTAAAATTTCTTAAAAGTACGTGTTACGTGCTAAAAGTACGTGTTAGTCAGTCTGTGAACTGAAAGCCTATTTTGCAAAATCAGTATTGAAAAGTAATGCAATAGTGAAAGATTTAAAGCGAGCGAGAATTAATTGAAATTTCATGTGATAAGTGAAAGCTGTGAGATATGGCTATATAAACTTTTTTTTTTTTTATGAAACTATTGGGGACTAAGTGAGAAAAATGTCTATGTTAACGCCCTTGTAAAATAAACATACCCATACAGGCCTAATGATGGAGACATAAATATATACATATATGACTAATAGGACAGATAGACATATGGTTCAATGCGGAGCAGCCCGGAGGTCAAGACAACCAAGGGCGTTCAGTGACTTTGAAACCTGGCCTTCGGCGGGCCACGAACATCTCCCTTGTTGGGTCTCTCTTCTTTTTAGTGAAAGGTACGCTCTGCTCAGGATCATAATGACCACTGGTCTCTAATGCTCTCTTGCATTGTATATATGAAGCGTCTTAGGGAGGATAACAAACAAAGTGTAAGCTCTAATTTGGATGTTTTTTGTAAGGGGCCGTAAGAGAGGTGGTATAATTTCATAACCAAGACCTGGAATTCCATACATTAAAAACCCGTAAAATATAAGTGAAGAAACATAACATATACAGCTAGAAACTTTTAAATAAAAAACATTAATACCGCTAACATAATAAGCAAAGAAATAGCATAATAAAGAAAGAAATAGGAGAAGGGAATAAAAAAAAAAAAAAAAAACGAAATTTTTTTTTTCCATAATCAAAAATAGGTAAATAACTTCTAATAAACAGTTAAAGCGTAATATGAATCATTTTCTTAACTAAAACACCAAAATAAAAAAAAAAAAACATAAAATTAACAACAATAATTGTATTTTAAAAGTATAATTGACAACGATAAAACAGTTTAAAAGAAAAAAGAAAGAAATACATTCTGCCACATTAAACAATATGTATAAGGGATGTAAGTACACAATCATACAGTAAATACATATTAAGTAAAAATAAATAATAATAATAATAAAAAGAGATACAACGAAATAATTAAGTTCAAGGTGAGACAATATGAAAATTTAAAATATGAAAGTTATAGGGATTTTAAATTATTAATGCAAGTAAATTCTCATTTAAAAACTAACTGACAATGAAACACAAATCAATTAGATTGTCTAAATTTGATTCTGAAAATTCTATTTTATAATACTTATATTTGGATAAGAATCTTCCTATATCAATAGGCGTGATAATCGCAGAGGATGCTCATTGGTTCATAAGAAATAGCCAATTGCATCCGGAATTAAAAATGGAGTCGATAGAGGATTACATAAAAAAAACGGTCCATGGACCGTTTTTCCAGTTGCCGACAGTTAAAGGAGCAGTGACTTACAATTTGGGAAACCCATCCTCAACCCGAAGACTGAAGTCCAGGCTGCTGCAAGCCATTCTGTTATAAATTCTATATTTATTAATTCTATTATTCACAATACTTCTATTTTTTTTCTTTTTTCAAATTAAGGTGTTTTTTTTACCCATTAGAGGACAATTGTTTGTTTTTTTACGTCTACGAATGTCGTTATTTTTTTTATTAATTTTACTTTTCTCTTTTATTAAGAAATATTATTTTTATCTATTTATTTTATCGTATTTTTTTTGTCTTTTGTATGAGACTTTAACCCCCCTCTCTCCCATAATCAATCAATAAAAAAAAAATCTAAAGGTTATATCAAGCATGTGTGCCCGATTATATTAATATAATTTATTAATTTATTACCGGTATTAAATAAGTAAAAAAAAAACAGACGTGATGGGTACATATTTGTATGCACTTATAATTACGTGGTTAATTGCTCCTGGTACAATGGTACACTGATTCGTAAAGATTTTTTATTAGTAGTTTAAAAAATAAATACGCAATTGCATAAAAATCTGAGACTTGATCATAACCTATGAGAGATGAAATGAAAAAATAATTTTATTCTGGGACATATGTCCCCTAAGAATAAATACGTACATCATACATTTAGATTTTTGTCTTTTACCCTTCGACGTAAACCCATGACCTCTTGCCTTACAGTATTCTTTAATAATACCTCACTTATTCCTATCGAACAGATCCGTTACTTAGGACTACATCTCGACAAACTGACATGGAATCCTCATACAACACTAAAAAGACATGAAACTGCTCGTCGATTAGGACTATTACAACATTTACTAGACAAACGGTCTAAACTTCCAATCCATTACAAAAGACTGATCTACATGACTATTATAAGGCCTATCTGGACATACGCAGTTGAGCTTTGGGGCTCCACTAAACCATCAAATTCCTCCCGAATCCAATCATTACAGTCCAAAATCCTTAATGCTCCTTACTTTGTCACAAATCAAGTCATCCATCAGAACCTCAATGTTCCATATATGTTGGCGATTTGGCCAGAACCAGATACCGTTCCGTCCATTATAAACTTCTCAACCACCCAAATCCACTTGTTTCTAACCTGGCTTCTCCTTCATTACCTAATAATCCTCCTAGGCGTCTGAAAAGAAGATGGCCTCGAGATCTTCTCCTCTAGAAATGTTATTGGAGTTCTATCAGTGGGTAGATTCTCCACATGTTTTTATCATGTCACTATGTCACCTACAGCAAATTTACTTGTTGTATATATGTGTATACAGTTGTAAATAAAAATAAATAAATTATTAAAAAAAAAAATTTGTCTGGCAAGCATTTAAAAGTTTCCAGTAAGTAAAATGATATTATATTGAGATCTCAGTTTATAATGTTAGTCAATATATGCTTAATTATATTGTTTATAATGATGCGGATGTTTGGTTCTGCAATAAGTGAAGGAATAAGTGTTGTTTAAAGGAACGAACGGAGATGAGGAGGGAATTCCAGTAGGAGGTTGCACGTATGACGAAGGATTTGCTGAAGAAGGATATATCTATAGGAGGGCGTATATAGGGCGTAGGTTTTTTTATAGGAGGTGGATATAGGAGATGGTGAGTTTAATTGAACTGGAATAAAATAATTAATAATTTTACTTAACAATTTAAATATAAACATATTACATACAGTACGTCAAGCAATGAGAACTATTTATATTCATATAAAGGATAAACAAATTTCATGAACCTTAGTATTCAACCAACAACGAAAAAATAAAATAATCCTTAATATTTGATGATTATTATAGAAGATTACTGTGGAAGAAAAGGCATATTAAACAGTTTTAACTTAAAATGACTTGCTGCACAACTGAATACAAATGCATCGACAGTTTCTCGACAGTCAAAGACCATTGGTAAAGAAAAAATAATCTATGGGTACCTCTTGAACATGATGAGTGGCAGCAGCTGAAGCAATATGAGATGCGTTCCACTGCTTATTAGGCAAAAGACGAGCCTTTTTCGAAAGGATAATCACATTTGTGTAAAAGTGGATTGTATATGACAACAGGTGGCAGTCAGGTCAGTGGTTAAATATTGACAAAAGACTAGGACACATGCCAGAACCAAATCTGCACAAAAAAAAATTGGTTTCTGTGTGGTGGTCGATGGTGGGAATTATTCATTTGTCCTTTTTATCCAGAGGTGAAGCCGTCACATCTCATCGTACTGCAGTAATATTGGCATAATGCATACAAAATTACCTGCATTTGCTAATTAGAAGGTACCTAAACTCTTACACGCCAGATCTCATGCTTCACGACAGATAGTGAACAAACTAAACGAGTTGTACGGAGTACTACACCAATGTTCTTCGCCAGACTTATCTCCAACAAATTTCCATCTATTCAGATCTTTGGACAAGTTCCTTAAAACTTTTAATTGTAATTTACAACTGTACAAAATAATACAATAAGTAAATATGTTGTATGTTTCATATAGACTTGAAAATCTTGGGAAGGAACCACCCATTGATGGTACTTCAAACATTAATTTAAATTATAAGGTCCCGTGCCCATCTTCTTTTCAGACGCCTCGGAGGATTATCAGGGTTTGTTAAGGATGAAAGATTAAGAATTAATAGGTTAGGATGGTTAAGGAGTTTGGAGTGAAAAGACGCATATCTGTTTTGGGCCAAATTGGCAACGAATGGATGTAAAGGTCTTTGTGAATGAGTTTATTTGTAAAGTAATAAGGAGCATCAAGGATTTTACGTAGGATTTTGGATTGTAAGGATTGGATGCGGAAGGAATTTGATGGTTTGGTAGAGACCAAGAGCTCAATTCCATATGTCCAAATTGATCTGATTATCGTAGTGTATACTAATTTTTTGTAGTGAACGGGAAGTTCAGAGCGTTTTTCAAGTAAGTGTTGTAGCAATCGGAATCTACGAGCAGTCTTGTCGTTTCAGACTTGTGTGTGGTTTACAAGTAAGTCTCTTGTCAAGATGGAGTCTTAAGTATCGAATCTGTTCAACAAGCGTTAGTGGAGTTCCACTAAAACTAAATTTTTTAAAATGTTTTTCAGTTCAAAAGCTCTTTTTAGAATTAATTTATTCACAACATTCTGAGTTCTTCAGTTATAGAATTAAAAGATGATAACAAGTTAGGAAAAATGAGGGTAAATGTTTTGAATAAAAGAGCTTTGATTTCATAAAGTTATTTTACTAAGTAACGGCGCTGGTGAAAACTGACTTTCCATATGAAATGACCCAATTAGTGTCTTTGTGATTTAATATAAGGTGCTTAAAATAATAGTGATCTGAAAATTTATATTCTACTAATCCATCATATCACCTTAATTTTCTATAATGGACTACATAATTTTTTAGAGGACTTTTATATATATTGATCTTTTTTTTTAATAATTTATCTATTGTTACTTACAACTGTATACAAATATATATAACAAGTAAATTTGCTGTAGGTGACATAGTGACATGATACAAACATGTGGAGAATCTACTCACTGATAGAACTCCAATAATATTTCTAGAGGAGAAGATCTCGAGGCCATCTTCTTTTCAGACGCCTATGAGAATTATTAGGTAATGAAGGAGAAACCAGGTTAGAAACAAGTGGATTTGGATGATTGAGAAGTTTATCATGGAAGGAATGATATCTGATTCTGGCCAAATCGCCAACATATGGAAAATTGAGGTCCTGATGGATGACTTGATTTGTGACAAAGTAAGGAGCATTAAGGATTTTACGAAGGATTTTGGACTGTAAGGATTGGATTCGGGAGGAATTTGATGGTTTAGCTCAACTGCGTAGTTTATTGATCTAAAGCTAAAAGTTTTATTCGAACAAAGGATGAAAAACTTTAAAAAAATTCTAGTTAAGTTTATTTTTCTTTCATTTTCCTCATACTACAGGCACTGACATTTCACATAGCAAAACAATTAAATAAGAAATGAATTACATTCAAAGAAAATTTGAAAGTCAGACAAATACAAAAGAAACGAAGAGCTTAGATCTGACAGAACTAAATATTAAAAATAAAATCACAGAGATAAATAAACTGTATAAAACAAAATAGAGTTAAAACCTCAAAGTAACTTATATGGAGAGGTAAGAAATAAAACGAAATAATGGTAAAAAATTAGACAAGGAGGGAGGAGAGGAAAAAAAAACATAAAAAGAATTTAATATTAACCATTTTATTGTTTGTTTGTTTTTTAAGAATTCAAGTTTCATCTTAGTTTGGTCTGTATTATCTATGCTTAATTTCTTTTTTAATATTTAGTTCTGTTAAATTCAGCTCTTTGCAGTCTGGCTTTAATTCTTTCTTTGATGTAATTTCATTCTTTCTTGATACATGGTTTTCTTCATATCAAGTTTTATTAAAAATAATGCTGTTATCCACCTTTGCTACCCTTGCTACCATCTTCTTCTAATGAGAATGCCTAACAAGTTGAAGTTATTAATTGTGGTTATTTTTATGTTTTAGATTATATTTTCTATAATGCTGGGTTACCAAAAAAATCTGGACGTTCTGTAATAAATTCTATATTTATTAATTCATTATTCACACTACCTATATTTTACTTATTACTATTGTTTATTTATTTTTATTTTTTCTCTTCTCTCGTTCCTTTTCAAATTAAATTGTTTCTTTTTACGATTAGAGGGCAATTGTTTGTTCTGTTGAGTCTAGAAAAATCATTAATTTTTTTTATTGAGAAGCATTATTCTTATCTACTTATTTTAACTTTTTTAATTTTAATTATAACATTGTATATTGATTGGTACTTTTGTACGAGACTATACTCCTCCCCCCCCCATAATCAAGTTAAATATATATATATATTGTAACGGTTATTTCAACCATGTAAGGCCCACCAGGCCGATCTGGTATAAAATAAATAAATTTTAAAAAAAAATTATTGGAAGGGGATTAAAACCGTCCCTAGGCAAATTTGATCCACAGATGTTCTCATTTTTTTTTTTTTACAAGAGTTCAAAATTTATATTTTGGGTATGTACAGAGTAATATTGGCAGTACCAACTAATTGCTGCAGGGGAGTGTTTGGATAGCTAAAAAGTTCGGATTTAAGAAAGTATTAGGATAAATAGTGAAAAAAAATTAACAAAATTACTATACATTACTATTTCTTATTGGGAAATTTAACAATTTGAAAATTTCAAATATTAAAAAAATATAAGGTGTAGATAGTAGACCGTAGATTAATGATTGGAGAAGTTTGTCGGGGGGGTGCGGTCAGCAAAGAACAACATAAATAAACAAAACCATATTTATTTAGTTACAGGCCTACCTTCTACGCCACAACCCCTAATGAAGACCTGAAACTCAGGTCGAAACGTCGGGATAAAATAAATAAATATGGTTTTGTTTATTTATGTTGTTCTTTGCTGACCGCACCCCCCGACAAACTTCTCCAATAAAAAATTATTTTCTGTTTTATCCCCA
>NW_027108636.1:961994-963049 GCF_000696795.3 Halyomorpha halys | reverse complement strand
ATATATTATGAACACTTTCATAGGAATTAAATTACCCGATATTGAAAATATAAAAATTTCCACTTTCGATTTTCATGGTTTCTACAACTACATGCCTATGTATCAAGAAGTCAAAAATATCCTTTACACATGTACACATTTATATTATTTTCTTAAAAAAGGTAACTTTTTTTAACGCCAGTTTGGATTATCGAGATTATACTGTATTTATTATTTCACAATATTGTGAGGACGTAAACGGCGCATACTGACAACCTCGAGCTGAATAGCTTTAAAAATATGGCCATTTACTTGCTATAAATAGCGTAATAAAACGAGTTAAAACAGTAAAGTACATTATAAATAGGAGATAAAGTGGAAATAAATTATTAATGGATGAATCGTAGAGTAAATAAGTGAAAATAAATGGGCAATGAACCTTTGCCGGTGAGCGGACCTGGAGAGCCTTGAGATTTTTCCGATAAAAAGGAACAAAATGCGAGGTATTTGACCACCGCCATTGCATAACCTCGCTCTCGGAATAAACAAAAATAAATAAACCTGATCATATTTTATTTTAGACCTTCGCGAACTTTTGTTTTTAACTAATAAGATATGTATCAAATCTAGCAGTGTGTTAAAACAACTATTTTTTTTTTTTTGTTTAAATTCGAAAACCTCAAAAGTTGTGCAATATTTTTTTGCGATTCATTTAAACGTAACCTTGAATTAATTTTTTTTTTCCCCTATTTTCTTTTAATCAGTGTTTTGAACTTTCCTGCACAAAATTGAGCTATACGTAGAGAGAGAGAAATACTTTATTTATTTATTTATGCTGCCTAAATACATTAGGTTGCCATCTCACACAGCATACTTATCAATCCGTAATCGGACATATATACATTACACATACATGGTATAATAAAAAAAAAAAGAGATACAATAATTGGATATAATAAACAATTTTTTTTTCATCCCTACAGTTTCCTTTTATAATCCATTTCGGTCTGTACAACAAATACAAATATTTCCTTCATTCCTATTTTTCTTTCTCATTTCTGCTCCTCCAATTTCAC
>NW_027108636.1:948299-961604 GCF_000696795.3 Halyomorpha halys | reverse complement strand
AGACCATCATTCATAGTCACAGCAGTAGATCAGTCTACCAAGAACAAACAAATAGATACATTTTAAGAGAATAAGACTAACACATAGATTAAAAACATTGGCTAACAATAAATAGTTTTCTTTTACTATTTTGAAACCTTTATTGACCACCACACGGACTATCTTCCTACAACTTACGTATGATAATTATGCTTGTAATTCAATAAAAATAATTCAATGAATATATACGTTGAAACACACAAATAGAGAGGTCAACATATTAAAATGAATAAATAAAACAAAGAATAATCTCGGAGCTAATTCCCATGCAGGTGATGGTGTATGATCCCCAGGGAGTCCAAAATAATATTTTCCGCCAAGATCGCCATATCCCCAATGCTAACACCTAGGCCTTCTAAGAAGCTCCTTGTTCTATCTGGTATTGTTCCACGAGATCCAAACCAGAGGCCTCTCACGGTGAACTCTCTCTCCGAAGGTCTCGCGGAATTTTGCCTTATGGAAAGGGACGCATTTTTCATATATTTTCTTTTTTTCCCTTTCCACTCCACCTTCCTGTTCGAGGTCATTACTATCAAATCTCACCGTCGGATCCGGAAGACAAGAGCCGTGTCTCCGACTCGGAAAAAGATAGGTGACCATATGAAAAAGATCGTTGGAAGATGGCGGTCTATAAAGGCATTTAAATAGTAAAAGAAGCTCCATTGTGAAAACTACCAACAGTACTAATACCTAGTAGAGCATTGGAAGGAGATAGTTGACCGTATGATGTAGATAGGAAGATAGTCCGGGTGTCGATCAATAAAGGTATCAAAATAGTAAAAGAAAACTATTCATTGTTAACCAACGTTTCGCCCCACTTTGCTGGGCTTCGTCAGGGCTAAATAAAAAACAAGATACATACCTAAGAATTGACAGAATATTTATTTTTTTAAAATTATTTATGCAATTTACTACTGTACAAAATAATACATTAGGTAAATATGTAGTATGTTTCATATGCACTTGAAAATCTTCGGAAGCAACCACCCATTGGTGGTACTTCAAACATTAATTTAAATTAGAAGGTCCCGTGGCCATTTTCTTTTCAGACGCCTCGGAGGAATATCAGGGATTGTTAAGGACGAAAGATTAAGAATTAATGGGTTAGGATGGTTAAGGAGTTTGGAATGAAAAGACGCATATCTGTTTTGGGTCAAATCTGCAACGAATGGTATGTTAAGATCTTTGTGAATGAGTTTGTTTTTGACGTAGTAAGGGGCATCAAGGATTTTACGTAGGATTTTGGATTGTAAGGATTGGATGCGGGAAGAATTTGATGGTTTGGTGGAGCCCCAGAGATCAAATCCATATGTCCAAATTGGTCTGATTATTGTAGTGTATACTAATTTTTTGTAGTGAATGGGAAGTTAAGAGCGTTTGTCAAGTAAGTGTTATTTTCTTTTAATCAGTGCTTTGAACTTTCCTGGACAAAGTTAAGCTATACGTAATATTAGAAAAAGATAGGTGGCCATATGTGAAAGATCGTTGGAAGAAGGCGGTCTATAGAGATATCAAAATAGTAAAAGAAGCTCCATATTGTGAAAACTACCAACAGTATTAATACCTAGTAGAGCATTGGAAGAAGATAGTTGACCGTATGATGTAGATAGGAAGGTAGTCCGGGTGGCGGTCAATAAAGGTATCAAAATCAAAAACTATTTATTGTTAACCAACGTTTCGCCCCACTTTGCAGGGCTCCTTCAGAGCTGTCTGATTGAAGAAGAGTTGTCAGAATGAATCTTTTCAAGTTTATCTGCTATTTGTAGTTGGATGACAGAATGAAGTCAATCAGACAGCCCTAACGAAGCTCTGTAAAGTGGGGCGAAACGTTGGTTAACAATATATAGTTTTTTGTTACTATTTTGATAACTTTATTGACCGCCACCCGGACTACCTTCCTATCTACTTCATACGGTCAACTATCTTCTTCCGATGTTCTATTCGGTATTAGTGCTCTAGTGGTAGTTTTCAGGATGTGGAGCTCCGAATGAACAATTTTTTTTTAACGTTTTTAAACAGCCGTCATTTTTTATTCACCCTAACTAACGTTTGACAAAAACAGTTCATTTAAAAAAAAATTTGATCCTCTTTTCTCAACTTTATTCTTTTCAAAAAAAAAGGTCATTTTCAGGGATACCTTTACTTTGTTGTCATTTTATCTTTTAAAATTCTTAAAAATGCCGGCTAATTGCCTTTGTCCCAACTATAACTTCTTCTATATAACTCTTTCTTAAATTTAAAACTTGTATAAACCAATTCTCTTCTTTCTTTCGTTTACATTTGCAAACTTTAAACAAGGTAGGTTATTGAAGGTAGGTTCTATTTAAAGTTTGCAAATGTAAATGAAAGAAAGAAGAGAAGTGGTTAATACAAGTTTTAAATTTAAGAAAGAATTATATAGAAGAAGTTATAGATAGGACAAAGGCAATTAGCCGGCATTTTTAAGAATTTTAAAAGAGAAAATGACAACAAAATAAAGGTATCCTTGAGAATGACCTGAGGGTCGAAACGTTGGAAGGTTTTGAAAAGAATTAAGTTGAGAAAAAAGGATCAAATTTGTTTTTAAATAAACTAAACCACTCTCAAACAAGAATATATTAATAAAAATTAATCTAAAAACAGTTCTTTCAAAACCAATGAACTTTTATTCGAAACGAATAACAACAGTTATTTTTATTTTGTCCTGAGTTATCCACTAGTGTCGTTGTAGGTTCGGTTTTTCTTTAAAACGGTTATATAAGCACAATGAAGGTAATGTTTTGTTTTGTTTACAAGCAACAACCGCTTTTAGGTTAGCTGTGTTTTTGTTTTAAGGTCTTCTACTTTAAGTCTCCATTAAACCTCCCAAAGTTAGTTTAATGTGTTATAAAGTAATTTATAACATTTAACTTCGATGTAGTATTAGAGAAAACTATTTTTGTAAACCAACGTTTCGCCCCACTTTGCAGGGCTCCGCCAGGGCTGTCAGATTGAAGAAGAGATGACAGAATGAACCTTTTATGGTTTATCTGCTATTTATAATATGATGACAGAGATTGTATCGATTTGACAATTTAAAGTTTGCAAATTCAGAGATATTTCAAATTAAAATGACTCGTAAAGAAATCATACGTATGACCTATAACAATCCTATTAGTACAAGAGCCTATGTATGAAGTATGCCTTCATCTTAATTGCCAGACACACTTCACTTTTGGTTGGCTGGTTGGTTTGAATGGACTGTATATAAGTGAAAAATAATGCATGTCTAGATGATAATAAAACTCTATTGTATGAATTACAAGTGGTGTAGGGTGGCCCAAAGAAACATTTATGGTTAGATGGGTTAATAAATTTTGAAAGACTGGACTATGGAAAATTGTAGATATAATGAGGTGGTTGGTGATGATGTAGATATTAGTACTTGCATTAGGTGGACTTACTCCATTCTCTGGCTTCTCCTGAATTAACTCATTTCCTGATCTCTCTCCAATTACTTTATTACTTTAAAGAAAATTATGTACCAATTACAGGCCAAAATTGATGAGTCTGCCAAGTATAGGCAGGGGGAATACAAAATGAAGTCAGTCAACGAAACGTTGGTTAACAATAAGTAGACTTCTTTTACTATTTTGATAGCTTTATTGACCGCCACCCGGACTATCTTCATATATACTTTATACGGTCAACTATCTTCTTCTGATGTTCTACTAGGATAATAAAAAAAATAATTTTTCATTCGGAGCTCCATATGTTTAAAACTACCAACACTAGAAAACCTAAAAGGAGATCATTCAAAGTACAGAAATTAGCTAAAATATGAGCCCTAATTGAGCAAGCTACGTTCAAAAGTCCCAGAGATTGCTATTGGAATAGCAATATTTCATGAAATATATACCGAAACTATGAAGAGCTACTTTATGGAAAATTCACTCTATATTCCAAAAAAAGTGACGAAAGTTGACAGTTTCTCAGGTGTATCAGAGAAGTTTTTTTTCGTCTCTAGGATGAATTTGACTTAAAATAGTAACCAATTTTTTATTTAAAATAATAAATGTGGGAGATATAAAATAATGACATAAAAAACATGTCTCCGTAGCCAGAAAAAATTACTGAAATTAAAGAGAAGAATCCTGAGGAGAATCTATGGACCTGAGAAAACACAGGAAGGCTACAGGTTAAGACCCAACCAGGAAATCTACTTGAAGATAAATGACCTGGAAACCGAAATAAGAATCAGAACACTGAGATTCTACGGGAACATGATGAGAATGAGCCAAAGCAGAGTAAACAAGAAACCCTTTGACAGAATCCGTGATTACAAGAGCTTAGGAGGATATGTGAAGCTAATGAGAGAGGAAACAAAGAAATTGAAAATAACAGACAAGCGGAGATCATAAGACTAAAAAAAGGTAATACTTCCCCGCCGGACCCCCCCAGCTAAGACCCCCGGGGAGCGACGGTCCTATATTACTTTTGAAACATTAGCTTAAAACGGGAAGAGGTGACTTTAAGATAGAGCAATATTTAAAAAGCGCCTGAAATTGAAAATCTGTATGAAACCCTCCACTACCGTCCTCCATGGTAGCCTTACTTAACTGACAATTATAGCGAGTAGGTTGGTCGATGTACGACATGTCACAATCTCACAAGAGGAGATCAGAACACTAAAAAAAAAGGTAATCCTTCTGTCTGACATTATTGTGACCAGTGAAAATTTCATTTTTTTTTTTTTGTTATTATATCACCCTTATTTATTATTTTAAATAACAATTGGTTGCTATTATCATATTTATCCAAGATTTCGAAAAAAAAGCGACGAAAATTTTTCAGTTGTATCAGATTTTTTTTTCTTGAAAAGCAAACCGGAAAAAATATTTTTTAAAAGTTTTTAAGATTGTGTGTGAACTATTTTGGTCTAAAAAGTATCTTTTGGTATCTCAAATTGTTTGTCCTCCGTAAATATTTTCCGCGGTTTTTTGTTTCACTTTTTATTTGTTTTCTAAACTGAAATGATTTTTTTATTTTATTACAAGTTTTGTTTTCTATGATCGCCGAAGCCAAGACCGTTCTTAATACCCTCTACCCGAGACCCCTGTCGGCTATAGGGGGTTCTACCCGAGGATAATTGAAGATAACTGCCGCCGCCTAGTAGTTAAGATACAGAGGTTAAACCCAGACCTATGTGATCTCTAGCGGTGTCAACTTCTCGTATACCTTCTATTTTATATCATTCTCAAAAGAAATTACTACCGATTTAAACATATGAAAGATTTATAATCTTAAACACTTTCTTGAGACTGGTAAATTTTTTAAAATAAATAATTTAATTTCTATCAATTTTAGTCTCAACACATTTTATTTTTCTTACAAGTCCGACGTTTTGGCCAATCCGGCCATCTTAAGGGACAATCTAAATACAATTTTGAATTATATGATTTAAATCTCTTAACTCTATGCAGGCTATTCTGCCCATGTCAAAACAACTTCTAATTTTGGTTTTAATGTGAATATTGACTAATTAGAAATTGTTGTTATGATTTGGGCAGAATAGCCTGCATGGAGTTAGAGTTTTTAAATCATATAATTCCAAAATTGTATTAAGATGTCCCTGAGGATGGCCGGATTGGCCGAAACGTCGGACTTACAAGAAAAATAAAATGTGTTGAGACTAAAATGGATAGAAATTAAATTATTTATTTTATATAACATATGAAAGATTTCAACTTTATTTATTTGCTAAAACAAATAGATTTCTAGTTGTTCGGAACATAACCTCGCAAATATTATAAAAACTACTACCACATCGAAGATAAACGTTATAAATTACTTTGTAACATATTAAACTAACTTTGGCAGGTTTAATGGAGTCTTAAAGTGGAAGATGTTCTTAAGACAACAAAATAGCTAACCTAATGGCGGTTGTTGTTTGTAAACAGTACAAAATAGCTAACCTAATGGTGGTTGTTGTTTGTAAAATGATACCTAATCCCCAAAAGCAGCCAGAATACCCATACTCCTACCGTCCTATCTCTCTATCACCAATCATGGGCACAACCCTCAAAAACCCATTTTAAAACGCCTATACCCCATCCTAGATTCCAATCATATAATTCCTGATCACCAGTTCGGATTCCGAACCTCCCACTCTACTATCCAGCAATCTCGTGTGGTGGACATAGTCTCGTCTTCTTTGTAGCGCGGAATGTACTGCTCGGGAGTCTTTTTCGATGTAGAACAGGCTTTTGATCGAGTCTGGCACCCGGAACTGCTTTACAAACTCTGTAAATTCCTACCTCCTACATACTTTCTCATCATTCGTTCCTTTCTCATCGATAGATTATTCCAAGTAAACACGATGGTTCCTATTCATTCCTCTATTCTCAGTCCGCTGGTGTTCCTCAGGGTAGTATCCTCGGTCCCATTCTCTACACAATCTATACAGGAGACATCCCCACCAATCCTAACACTATCCTCACCATGTATGCCGATGACGCATGTGTGCTCGCTGTTAATAATAACCCATTAATTGTATCTAAAACTCCCCAATCCCATATCACAGCCCTCGAAGAATGGTGTCGTAATTGGAGGATTAAGATATTAAGATAATCCCATCAAATCACCTTTACCCTTTGTCGTAAACCTACCGACTGGCCTACAGTTTCATTTAATAATGTTACTCTTACCATTGTCGAACAGATCCGCTACCTTGAACTACACCTTGACAAACGACTAGCCTGTATTTATTCTTTATTTTCCATTTTTTAGTGTGTCAAATTTTCTTTTCTCATTTCTACTTTTCTATTTTCACGTATTATTACGTCTTCTTTTCAATCAAATAGTTTGCTCATTTTTTTGTATTCTTATCATCGTCTATTTTATTTGTTGTTTTCTTTCATTTGTATATTATTTTGTTTTCAATTATGTTTATATAAATTTAACCCTACCTTAAGACAAGAAACTGCTCGTAGATTCCGACTATTGCAACATTTACTAGACAAACGGTCTAAATTTCCAATCCATTACAAAAGACTGATCTACATGACTCTAATAAGACTAATCTGAACAAATGGAGTTGAGCTTTGGGGCTCCACTAAACCTTCGAATTCCTCTCGTATTCAATCCTTACAATCCAAAATACTTCGTAAAAGCCTCAATGCTCCTTACTTTGTCACAAATAAAATCATACATAAAGACCTTAATGTTCTCTATGTATCTGATATAGCCCGAACCAGATATCACTCCTTCCATTATAATCTCCCTAACCACTCAAACCTCCTAGTTTCTATCCTTGCATCCTCTTCCATTCCTGACGATACCTACTAAAGTAAAATGTCATTAGAGAGCTACCAATGGGTAGTTTCTCTACTCGCCTGTAACACTCCAATTTAACCGAGATCAGATTTACTAAATGTATTATAATGTACAATTGTAAATAGCAATAAATAAATAATAAATTTTTTTTTACTTATTTTTGTTCCTTTTTTATCATTTAGTTTACACTTTTGCAATTATGGTGTGAATGATCTATATTATTGTTGTCTATAAATATGAGACAGAACATAATGTTAGGCAATAAAAATAATTAAAACAAATGCTATTTGGAGGATACAATAACCCTCCCACTGATGTTATAACATTATACAATGGATAATACTAGCCTGGAGCCCAGTTATAAATACCTGGAACCTTTAATTAGCTCGATAATGAACTAAGCTGATCAATTCGCTTCAATAAAGGTACGCTGTATTTGTTCAAATATTAATTACCTAACACATTTTTTTTATTACATTAATACTAAAAATAGACATATTAAATGAGCTAAGTGATAAATTAATTATTTATTTAATCAATTTTTAGCAAAAATTAAAAAAAATATATATATCTATATAAACCATTGCAAAGATAACTGGAAAAGTTTTCATCTTAACTGAAAAAATAATATAACATAGATAAATACTAGAGATACTGTTCAATCATGGAAATCTGTGATTAATCAAAATATGCAGTGATTGAGTTTTATAAAATAACTGGTTCTGGGATTTTTACTGGAGTGGACTATATTTGATGGATTTAAATATAAATAAATCCTATATCACAGCCCTCGAAGATTGGTGTCGTAATTGGAGGATTAAAATAAATTCCAACAAATCCAATCAAATTACCTTTACCCTACGTCGTAAACCTACTGACTGCCCTACAGTATACTTCAATAATGTTGCCCTTACTCCTGTTGAACAGATCCGCTACCTTGGACTACATCTGGACAAACGACTAACCTGGAATCCTCACACAAGACTGAAATGACAGGAAACTGCACGTCGATTTCGACTATTACAGCACTTACTAGACAAACGGTCCAAACTTCCAACTCATTACAAAAGACTGATCTACATGACAATAATAAGGCCCATCTGGACATACGGAGTTGAGCTTTAGGGCTCCACTAAACCTTCGAATTCCTCTCGTATCCAATCTCTACAATCCAAAATCCTTCGTAAAATCCTCAATGCTCCTTAATCTGTTACTAATAAAACCATCCATAAAGACCTAAATGTTCCTTTTGTAACCGATCTAGCCCGAACCCGATATTATTCCTTCCATAATAAACTCCCTAACCATCCAAACCCACTAGTTTCTAACCTTGCTTCCTCCTCCATTCCTGGCAATCCTCCGAGGCGCCTGAAAAGAAGATGGCCTCGTGACCTTATATTGTAAACTGTTTTTAGAGTTCTACTACTGGGTAGTTTCTCTACATCCTGTATCATATCATTATGTCATTATGATCAAATTTACTGGTTGTATTTTTCATACCGTTGTAAATATCAATAAATAAATAAAAAAAAAAAAAATCTTTTTCTAGTAAATGGTAAGGAATGGATTGAGTGAGGTAATGTATGAAATATGTAAATATCCTCGCCTCCCTATTAGAGGTAGCCTTCGCCGGGATAACCACAAGAACACAATGGATAATTGAGCCCAAGCAATTCGGGTGCTCACAGCATTAGCTCGATATTATGATAAATTCTGAGTAATCCGACTCAGTTCAGTCTGGGCCGGATGTGTACTCGGCCGCGGATAGGAAATATCGGGCATACCTCAATGTCTTCACTTTTTAGTTAGGTTGACCTTGGCTAGGATATTGGGCTGCAGAGGAAGTTATAGAAGTAGTCTTTGTTTCGTAGCCCAAATATATTTTTTCAAATGATAAATCTGAATTCCCGGTACAAGAGCCAGGAAGAAAAAAAGGCAGTTATCTCACCCCAATTTTGGATTACTTTAATGAAAAATATTATAATTACTAGTCAAAATTGATGAGTCTGCCAAGTATATGTAGGGACATAAAAAATGGCGGCTGTTCCAAAAACTTTAAAAAAACATTAATTTTTCATTCGGAGCTCTATATCTTAAAAAGTACCAACAACACTAGAAAATGTAAGAGAACATTTGCTGAAATATCAGCCCTAAAAGAGCTATTTACGTCCAATAGTTCTTGAAATATAGCTTTTTAAAAAGCAACATTTCTTTAAAATCTTCTGAAAGATTAGTAGTTAGCTAATGTATTTTGAGAAATCTATATCTCAGGAACTATGAAACGTACATATGTCTATTAGCACTCAAATTAAAGCTAGTTTAATGGACTACCTCAAATTAAAGCTATTTAAATTTACTACAAAATAGTTAATTATGTTTATTTTTGTAGGAGTAGTAGTTTTTATTATGTTAATTTCTAGTTAAATATATCTCTAGATTCATAAGACGCACATATGTCTGCCAACACTCAAAATACAGGAAAGTTAACTTACTATGAAGTAGTTTATGACAGTTATCTTCGTAGGGGAACTCTTGTTGCAAGAGTAAGAATAGGACATTCCAAATTAACTCACCTTCACTTAATCACAAAATAGGACCAGCCTATATGCCAAACCTGTCATTCCCCATTATCAATAAAGCATATAATTGAAGAATGCCCATCATTTCGTCAAGCCTTCGAAAATAATAAAATTCCACGAACAAGAGCATTGGCCCTTAAAGACTCAGAAGAATCCATAGACAAAATAATAAAATTTCTCAAAGAAACTCAACTTTATACTAAAATATAATCCACCAATACCTACCAGTGTAAAAAAGAAATAGTCTACATTCAACTATAAGTCAAGAAGATAGATGAAGTAAAAAGGGTGTAATAACCTAGATCTTGATCGCCCTGAATAAAAATCTAATCTAATCTAATCTAATCTTCGTAGGGGTAGTAGTTTTTATGATATTCACATATGAATATAAATTTGGCCAATGAAAATTTGTCCGAACAACTATAAATTAATTTATTTTAGCAAATTTCATGTAAACTATTACTCCTACGAGGATAAACATCATAAAATACTTTATAACTCATTAAACTAGCTTTAATTTGAGTGCTAATAGAATCTGTACGTCAAATGGTTTTGGAGATATAGATTTTTCAAAATAAATTTACTAACTACTGATCTTTCAGTACATACAGTATTTTTATGAAACGTTGCTTCTTAAAAAGCTATTTAAAGTAAATAACTCTGTTTGGGTTCATATTTTAGCAAATTTGCTCTTCTTTAAATGACGTTTTCTTGTATTGTTCCTACTTTTTGAGATATAGAGGTCCGAATGAAAAACAAAATTTTTATCGCTTTGAAACAGCCGCCATTTTTTATTCCCCCTACCCATACTTGGCAGACTCATGAATTTTGACTAGTGATTATACATACTTTTCATTAAAGTAATCAAAAATTGGGGTGAGATAACTGGCTTTTTTCTCCTCTTGGGCTCTTGTACTATACCTCTCATCAGTTCGACACAGAATTGACGTGGACTCAGTCTAATTTTTTTTTTCATGGCTGCTTCATTACTGTTAAACCGACTGTTAGATATCGCAGTACAGTAAATTCCATTTTACACTACACCTGCAAGAAGATAATGGAGGTAGCTCACTGCGACCGGCGACCTGGAGATCCCGAATTAGAGTCTCGGTAACATAAACCATTTAAAAAAAATTAAAGTGTTACCAGAACGTGTTGGAAACAATTTACAGATATATTTTCTAGTACAAATAATTAATTCGAATTACTAAATTCAACTAGTATATACTGCCAATTACATCGGGTATTACAAATTGAGACAATTGAGTATTACATATAAAAAAAAAGGTCCATGAAGTTCCTTTCCCAACTACCTAGTGCTAAAGGAGCTGTGGCCTACAACTTGGGAAACCCAACCTCATCTGGAACACTGAAGTCCAGGCTCCTGTAGGATATCCAATTATAAATTCTATATTTATTATATCTGCTATTGTCACTCTAAAATTGTATTTTATTTTAATTTCTTTTTTTACTTACTTACCTCTTATATTAACAATGTAAGGCACACCAAATGGGCTGATATTAAATAAAAATAAATTAGTATATATTTTTTATTTCATAATTTTTCAGTAAAGTAATTTTTTTTTTGTTAGTTCAGTTTTGTTAATTCATTTGTTAGTTAATATTAATTGTAGTGCTAATTAATTTTATGTAATTTGTTAGTACCTCGGTGAACATTTTTACACAAAAAAAATGTATTTACTGCAGCTATTATTGAAATGCTTGAGGCCATCCAAAAGATACAGGAAGATATTGACAGGATTAATGCATGGGCGTCTAACAATGATTTGAAGCTGAATGCCAAACTGCCCTTACTGTCCTCTACTTTTTCTTAACAACCAACCGATTCACTTCTATTCTACAATAAAAAACATGGTGTCACCTTTGATCAACACCTCTCCTGGAATAACCATATTTCCCGAATAACACGCAAATCCATAACAGTACTCAAACAATTCCTAAAATTCCGTAATTCCATTCCTCAGAACACTCGTCAGCACCTAGTATCCTCTCTCGTCTTCCCCCACTTCGACTACGGATCCTTGGTGTACGGAGGGCTATCTGCAGGACTAGAGTTGAGAATGAAGAGACTGATGAATTGTTTTGTATGATTTATCTTTGGGTTCCCTAGATCTCCCGCTGGTATTCCGAGTTGAAGTGGCTCTATCCAACCTCCCGAAGGCAATACCTCCTTGGTGTTTTTCTATTCCAAATTCTTCAAAAAACCTACCTCTATCATAGATCTCCTCACTCTTCGTTCATCCATCCACTCATTAAACACCAGATCCCATCCGAATGATTTATATATGCCCTCCTATAGAACCTCCTTCTTTAGCAAATCCTTCGTCATACGTGCAACCTCCCTCTGGAATTCTCTTCCCATCTCCATTCGCCAGTCCTCATCCATTCTCTCCTTTAAACAACACCTATTCCTTCATTTATTGAATAACCAAACCTCCACATCTTTGTAATCAAATAAATAGGCAGGTAATGATTAACATTATAAACAGTAGTAAAGCCAATATACCAATGTAATTTCATTCTACTATCTGAAAATTTGTAAACGCGCGCCAGATAAAAATCTCACTATATGAACCATGTAATTATTCTTAGGGGACATATGTCCCAGAATAAAGTTATTTTTTTATTTCATTTTAGCTATATCGATCCAGTTCGTAAATAAAACGATTGGGTATCTTCTGGTATATCATTAGCAAAGATATTCACTGACCATATTGTCATGTGTTTCTACTGTAGCTTTATTGTGCACTTATAGATTTTTACAGTATGATATATAACTGTAACACATCACCCAAACATTTTAATTTAGTTCACTGGAACTCATTTCTGTTTTCTTCCAGTATCTCAAGTTGCATTTTTCCGTCTCTACAAGCATCCTCTGATAAGTATGATTCACATATTAGGTACGTACTTTTAGAAGTGGAAAAAGGAACTGTGTGTAATGCGGTGTCCCTGTAAATTTACTCATTTAGATCAAGATAGTTTTTTGAAAAAAAATCGATGAGGGTCACGAAAATTGGGAAATTATTTTCATTGGTTTTCATTATAAATAGAGCTTGAGGGGTCATTAGGGCCACCAGTGGTATTAAGAAGGCTAATATTAAAAATTTTTTTACAAATATAATATTGTTTTTGATGATAGCACGATTACTACCAAATTTTCATTTTCTAGGCTTTTAAACATAAATATATTTTTTACTAAATAATTCAAAAACACTATCCAAATTATAGTCTCAAAACATTTATTTCATTTACACGTCCAACGTTTCGGCCAATATATAAAACGGATATAAAAAAATCATTTAAGGATTACGATGTTGATGAATACTCCCTAAGTCATAGACCCAATAATAAAATAAAGAACTATTATAGT
>NW_027108636.1:945604-946239 GCF_000696795.3 Halyomorpha halys | reverse complement strand
CCAGTCTCAAGAAAGAATTTTAAGATTATAAATAAATATATTTATTTTCATAGCAAAATGATATAGAATCATTTGGTATCTAGGTAGAAGATCCTTGACGGTTTTGTTAGACGAAGGACCTTTCACGGTGACGAATCCAAGTTCACAAGACCCGCAGTGACTATTTCTCACGGCTCCATACACTAAGAGAGACCAACTTCTTTTTTGGTAAGATAGCATTACGTAAGCTATAGGATGGGATCTATAATAGCTTCTCATTGGCTACACTATTCAATCGAGCAATCTTCACAGTAATCTGTCTGTAGAGTCATCGATCTTTATCTTCTTAGATATTTTTCGATTTCGATAATCGCATGATAATCGATAAGCTATCCCTGATCTGATGTAGTAGTAAGTCTACGTTTCTGTTTAATAATTTCACGCTAGAGTCAAATTGGAAACATTTTATCGTCAAAACAGTCCAGTTTATACTCATTATTTCATAATATACTAGATATAAAAGTATAATGAGGTTATAACCTAAGATTACTAACTGGGCAGGCGTATAGTATTTAATTACGATTTCTTTTCTTTTTCTTATTTTTATTAATTGTTGTTTATTTATTTACATTTTTTATTTTTATTTATTTCTTTTT
>NW_027108636.1:940562-944874 GCF_000696795.3 Halyomorpha halys | reverse complement strand
TATCTATATTTATTATTATTATAATGTTCTAACCACTACAACTTATGAAGTGTCTGTGGTTCAGTACTTAGTAAGGAAGTTCTGTTTTTAGAACAACGGTTGTATAAAGAGATGATTTATTTCAAGATCACGCTCAATCACAATATTTTCCCAAATTTAAGCTACCCAGGTCATTCTCTACAAGTGCTTTATTTTCTACTACTAAAAAAAATTGATTAATTTTTTTTCGATTTAATTATTTTTCTTATCTTTGTCTTAGCCATCCTAGAAATTACTAGTTTATACAGTACATCAATTAAAAAAAAAGTCCAGGGTTGTGAGGTCAGATCCAGGATTGTGAGAAAATAACAGCAAATCCATAATATCTTAAAACTAACACTTTTAAATAGGGGTATTCATGATCTTTAGTTTAACATGTTAAAGGGTATTAAATGGAAACACTTATGTTAAATGGAGAAATATTTCGTTATTTTACCAAGTTAAAAAGATATGTAACATGGCTGAGAGTCTGTTACTAGTTCTGTTAAATGGAGAGTGACGTCACGAAACAGACCAGCTGAGCTTGTCACCGTTTTATTTGTTGTGTTAGGTTACTTACTCGTAGTTTGTGTTTTTTTTTCTTTTGTCTTGTGTTTCGGACTGTTTAAAAATATAATCAGAAGCCAAACATTTACACTTATTTACTTCTACTTTTCACTTATTTTATGCATGTTGTAATAAATTACTGTATTCAAAACTTAGAAGTAATCAATAACATGAAGTTTTGGAAGGAAAGGTTACTGAACAAGTTGCACGGAAAATCCGTTAGGAGCTCTTATGCATTTAACATTTAACATGACTTTAAATAGTGCTGTTCACAATCCTATACTTATAACATTTAACATGGAAAAACATTTTACATTTAATACAATATCATGAATACCCCTAATATCTCAGAAATCACCAAATAGTATGATAAAAAGTCATAACATTTTTAAAAACACTACTTACTTCATAACTAGAACAGTAAATTTTCAGTAAAACTGTAAGTTATTTATTCGCCTTACTGTTTAACGACCCTTAGCAACAGTTTCTCTTACTTAATTATTATAAAACAAATATAAAATAAATATGTTTCCTGATAAGGGCTCCTGACCCTAAAGTATTGAGCCACGGCTACAGTAATAGAATAAATAATTATCTATCACAGCCGGACTTGAACCCGGATTCTTTGAGTTAGTAGCAAAGCGCCTCACCTCTACGCCACCCTGTCTCTCATAGATATATATGCATATATTCTTTATGATTTTAGTATGAATGTACTTAATTACGTCACTATTTCTCAAGATCATTGGATTGTAATATTAATTAATATATAAAAATTTAAACAAGTTTATTTTCTTATAATCGCATTGTTATAACCATTTTCACATCTTAAAAAGAAAAAAAATTTTAATAATTTATTTATTGTTATTTACAACTGTATACATATATAAACATCAAGTAAATTTGCTGTAAGTGATATTATGAAATGATACAAACATGTGGAGAAACTACCCATTGATAGAACTCCAAAAACAATTCTATAGGAGAAGATCTCGAGACGATCTTCTTTTCAGACACCTAGGAGGATTATTAGGTAGTGAAGGAGGAGCCAGGTTAGAAACGAGTTGGTTTGGGTAGTTGGGAAGTTTATTATGGAAAGATTGGTATCTGGTTCTGGCCAAATCAGCAACATAAGGGACATTGAGGTTCTGATGGATGATTTGATTTGTGACAAAGTAAGGAGCGTTAAGGATCTTGGACTGTAAGGATTGGATTCGAGAGGAATTAGATGGTTTAGTGGAGCCCCATAGCTTAATTCCGTATCTCCAGGTAGACCTTATAACAGTCATGTAGATCAGAATTTTGTAATGGATTGGAAGTTTGGACCGTTTGTCTAGTAAATGTTGTAATAGTCGGAATCGACGAGCAGTTTCCTGTCTTTTCAGTCTTGTATGAGGATTCCATGTCAGTCGTTTGTCCATATTTAGTCCTAAGTAACGGATCTGTTCAACAGGAATAAGTGGGGTATTATTAAAAGATACTGTGGGGTAAGAGAAAAAAATTAAATTGTTTGACAAACAATAAACAAAAAATTCAAAAAAATATCTTCCGTTTCATCCTGCGTCACGAAATCAACTTACTTTCCGTATAGAGTAAAACATCTGTAAAGTTTCACTTTAACAACGAACAACAACACTAGTGGCGAACACGGAACGAAAACAATGGTTGTCATTTGTTTGGAACAACATCACGGTCTGTTATTATCAAACGTTAGTCGTTCTTACTCAATTAAATGATATATTTTAATTATAATTTTTTGAACTTATAATACTTTTTTACTCATACTTTCTCAATGAGGCATCCTACGCGTTGAAATGGAGTTAGAAACTCAGCAAGAAATTGTGAGCTTACATTAGAATTAATCCTCCCCCTCCCCTCATTCAAAGTATGTTGCATTAATCAAGCGTAGGGTGAATAAATTAGTTACGAATCCATTAGGGATCGATTTAACTAAAGTTGAGACTAAAGGTTATGCTTATCTGGTCGTATATGAAATCTTATGTAGTTGTATAAAGAAGTACTAATGAAAAGGAAAATATTGACTGAAATATATACTTATATTTTACAAGATAATATATATATATAAAAATGTAAAATTAGTGAAATATATAGAAAAAAATTATGTTTAAAATTGTAAAACATTGCACGCAATGTTCCAAGAAAGTATAAACATGTACATGAAAATGTAATAGAAACATAAGAGGAAAATGGTCCGGGTGCGATAAAAGAAATACTCAAATAGTGATTAAAGTGTTTATATTGAGCCAACGTTTCGCCAACCTTCTTATTATTTACACACTGTCATTCAGCGATCTTTCATATTAGAAACATGTATGTTTATGTATAAATATTTATTAAAAAAATATATGAAAACTGCATCCTTAGTGATGAATCAGTTAGTTACCACAAAAAAAAAAAAATAAAATTTGAAACTCTTTTTGAGACGGCTAGACGTGAGTGATAACCCTTGTTTATTAGTAAAAATCCCAAATAACTTATGCCTTTGATAACAAGCAACCTGTTGGCCTATTATCACCTTACATGGCATAATCTCACCTCGTTTTACGCTACACGTTGATCAGTCTGGAGGTACATGTACATAAATTTGTTTCGTCTTATTTTAAAGTGTTAATGTGTCCATTTATGCGATAATTTCTGCTTATAAAAGCTTATGAAGCCTGGATTGTCGAACTATTGGCTGGTTAATCATTTAATGTTTTTTAATGACAAGAAGTTTGGTTTCGAAACGGAATAATATTGTTATATATTTATGGATTAAATATAATTTATTTTAGTGTTTATTTCAATATATTGGCTTTCATAAAGTTATACAAAGAATTACAAATTATAAAGAAGGTGGTCAGGGGTACGATCACAATAAATCCAAAATAGCTAACAACTATTTATTTATCGACGTTTCGCCCCACTTCATAAGTAACTTTACTTTACTTTTACTTCATCAGGGCTAAAAAGATACAAAAACGATTACAACGATACAAAATTACTATCACGATAAATACAAATACAAACAGTTATCATTATCTAATTATTTTGTATATTTTTGTTTACACTTTTTATTTAGTATTCTTATTTACTTCTTTTACATTTATTGTGTTATACCCATATTGTATTTATTGTGTTATTTTAACTATATTTTCTATCGGTTTATTCTATCATTTAATTTATATTTGTTTTTCCTAAATAGGCATTTCATATATTTACTATTATTATCATATTTGCATAACACGTTCTTGTATTCAAAGTTAAAACCGTTGTCAGTTTCCCCCTCTCCACTTTATTTAATTTCGATATTCAACTAGTTTCGAATTCACCTCAACTGAAATAAGTGGAAGGACCTGATTTGTTCTATAATCATTATTATTATTAATTTTATTGTATTTATTCTTTATTTTCCGTTTTTTAGTGTGTCAAATTTTCTTTTCTCATTTCTACTTTTCTATTTTCACGTATTATTACGTCTTCTTTTCATTTTCAATCAAATAGTTTGCTCATTTTTTTGTATTCTTATCTTCGTCTATTTTATTTGTTCTTTTTTTTCATTTGTATATTATTTTGTTTTCAATTAAGTTTATATAAATTTAACCCTACCTTAAGACAAGAAACTGCTCGTAGATTCCGACTATTGCAACATTTACTAGACAAACGGTCTAAATTGCCAATCCATTACAAAAGACTGATGTACATGACTATTATAAGACCTATTTGG
>NW_027108636.1:914135-939562 GCF_000696795.3 Halyomorpha halys | reverse complement strand
CCACATGTTTTTATCATGTCACTATGTCACCTACAGCAAATTTACTTGTTTTATATATGTGTATACAGTTGTAAATAACAATAAATAAATTATTACAAAAAAAAATAAATAAAATAAAAACCTACCTTAATTTAACTTTTGTATTTTATACTATTATCTCAAAATATGTTTAGTTGTTTTTTGTATCTTTTTAGCCCTGAGGTGGCATGATTATTAACGTCTTCAGCGGCAATAATCGACGTTAGCAAAGAGACTGTTTGAAATGGGTTTGCCCCAAAATTATTGTCAAAATTATTATCAACATTTTTATTACTCTAGTATATTTCTTTTAAATCTGTTTTATTTATATCTGTTTTATCTATCTGTTACTATTACCCTTTTCATTTACTATTTACAACCTTTAATTTTTCTTATTATATCTTACTTTTCATTTTATACCCCTGTTATTTTCCACTTATGTTTTTTCTTTTTTCTTTTTTGTAACTATAATAATTGTATCATTTTTAGCCCTGACGAAGCCCTGCAACGTGGGGCGAAACGTTGGCTCAATAAAATAGTATAATTATTTAATATTTGAGTTTTTGTTTTACCGCACCCGAACCATATTCCATTCATTTATTTTATTTATAATTCATTTAATGTTGCATTTTTTTACATTTGTTTTAGCGGCAAACTCATTTGAAACCTCTTGCTATATGATCAATTACTTACAATTAATAATGAAACTAGGTGTTTTTTTCGTTGTCTAAGGAAAACTGAATATTTCTGGTCATAATAATTTTGAATGTATTGTTTTATCTTCAAGTGTAAACATTATTTTTTTGACTAATAAAGAGGGTACTTAATGATTCATCTTTATCATTTCATAGGAACATGCAGTAAAGTAAGTAAGGGCCAAAAGGCGGCAAATAAACAATTGTTATCTATTTTCGTTTTGACAGCACGCCTGAACATCTTTTTCATGATTTGAATTATTACGATCAATTATTTATGTGTATAATAAAACGTAATACGTTTTTACGTTTAGTTCAGTGTAACAGAGCGTTCTTTGTCTGGATTTCTCCCAAGGAAATAGCAATAGAGGCGTGCCTAAAGGCTGTATGAATCGAACTATCAGGCGAATTGTGTTAAGGGGCCATGACTGGTTGGTGTCTTTTACGAATGTCATTGAAAAATACTTTCGATAAAATAGGACCAAAGTTTTTAAAAATCACTTATACGTAACGCCGTTATTTGATTTACAACTATAAAGGAAAGGTTCGAATATAGTTTGACATTTCTATGATTTATTTAAGAAATCTGCCAAACTGATCAGTGAAAAAACCTTGAGAACACGTGTCCGCCAGGTGTGAGGCCTTGACTCGGAGATTTCATGTTCTTTTCACGTAACGAAATTGAGGGTCTGATATGATTGCTCTCATATAATTATGATACATATAAATATATTCCGTTCGTTTAAAAGTTCCAGAATTATAGAAAAAAGAATTTAACAGAAGTATTTTTTTAAAATTATTTATTTAATGTAATTTACAACTGTACAAAATAATACAATAGGTAAATATGTAGTATATTTCATATACACTTGAAAATCTTGGGAAGGAACCAATAATTAATGGGTTAGGATGGTTAAGGAGTTTGGAATGATAAGACGCATATCTGTTTTGGGTCATAATATTTGTGACATAATAAGGATCATCAAGGATTTTACGTTGGATTTTGGATTGTAACGATTGGATCCGGGAGGAATTTGATGTTTTGGTGGAGCCCCAGAGCTCAATTCCATATGTCCAAATTGGTCTGATTATCGTAATGTATACTAATTTTTTGTAGTGAATGGGAAGTTTAGAGCTTTTGTCTAGTAAGTGTTGTAGCAATCGGAATCTACGAGCAGTTTGTTGTCTCTTGTCTCAATCTGCAGTCTCTTGTCAAGATGGAGTCCTAAGTATCGAATCTGTTCAACAGGCATTAGTGGTGTATTTAGAAAGGATACTGTTGGACAGGAGGGCAGAGGTTTACGACGGAGAGTAAAGGTGATCTGGTGGGATTTGTCAGGATTTATTTTGATTCTCAGTTTTAACACCATTCTTCAATAGATGTTATGTGTGCCTGTAGTGTTTGTGATGCATTAGTTCGGTCGTTGTTTACAGAGTGTTAGTTATATGAAATCCTTTAAAGTAGTGTTTGGACGATCCATGAAGTATGTAATGTGTACTTTATGATTTGTTATAATTTAGAGACGTTATGTTAGGTATGTATTTATGAGAAAACCTGAAATGCAATCTCAATTCAATCCCGTACTACCAGGTCCCGTTTATCTGACATCTACCCTCCACCTCTCCGAACTGCGCGAGCTGCATATCTCTGGAACTCCATTCCTTCTAACATACGTCATGTACCAACCCTTCCATTTAACTACCTTTCAATTAACTAATCTAATCCGATATTATAATAGTATGGATTTTTTTTTTTATGTATTTAGTCAGTTAGTTTTTTAATTTGTTTTTTATCTATGTATCTGATATTATTTATATGCAACTTTGATGTAAGTTATAATTAAGTGTGGCCAAACTGTTTTTGGCGAATATATATTATATAATTATAAATATCTTATGATTGTTCAAAAGGGACCTTATCCCACAATAATAAACTATTTTTCATAAATAAATAGATAGAAATGTTTAAATAAATTTTTAATAAATAAATAGTTTTTTCTCACCACTCATTTAATTATTTTTATATTTAATATCCTTCCTATTTCATTTATATTCATGTATTTTATCTTTTAATTTATATTCATGTGTTACCTTCTTAAGTGTACTTATATTAATCACTTTATTATTAATTTTCTATTATAATTTACACTTATCTGTATCCCCACTCATTTGGTATATTGTCTTTCTTAATCACTTACACATATTGTTTCCCATCATTTTATACTTTATTTCTCCTTTGTTTTCCTATCTGAGTTTTTTTAATTTAATTTTTTTTTTATAATTTTTTAAATATCTCTTCTCCCCCTCATTAATGAATAGTACCATTTATTTTTTTTACAATGTTTACTTTAAAATTATGTTCGTTATTATTGTGGCGTGCTAAACTGCCATCCCCACTCCTCCCAATACAAACGGCTCACTCTGACTTTGACTTCCGTCAAGACAGGTGTGAATGCTGTCTCATCATTTGATTTTATTCTTTTCTTTTTTCATCTCTTAATTTGTACTTTCTTCAATATTTCTTCTCTTATTGTATCTCTTATCTATCTGTTACTGTTACCCTTTTCATTTACTGTTTACAACCTTTAATTTTTCTTATTAAATTTTACTTTTCATTTTATATCCCTGTTATTTTACACTTATGTTTTTTCTTTTTTCCTTTTTGTAACTATAGTGTTTGTATCTTTTTTATTCCTGACGAAGCCCTGCAACGTGGTACGAAACGTTGGCTCAATAAAAATATTATAATTATTCACTATTTGAGTTATTTTGACCGCACCCGGACCATATTCCATTCATCTATACACACGGTCAATCAATAATCTTCCAGTAAACTATTTTTCATTTTATTTCACGTTTTTTTTTCGATTAAAGTCAGTCTATATAAATTACACTTCCTCTTACTATATATTCCTTACATAGCTAAGAGAAAGTATAAAGATACTTTCAAAAGCAATTGCTTGGAACTTAAACAAATTTTGTAATAGTTATATTCTGTATATAATTTTATATTCGAATGTAACTATAACGAACTTGATATTACAGCATAAAGTGTAAATTCCAATAAGGGACTTGGCTAACTGAATACTGCAGCCCTGTTAACAAATGTTTGAGTTAGTGACTAACAGAATAGTCAGCAACTAGTCAGCAACTAGTTGTCCGATTTAAATTTCTATTTGATTTACAGTGTTAAGCACAAAGTCAAACAGTGTCTCTTCATTTAGTATTGGGTTGTAAAATAAGTTCGTAGCGTTTTTTAATATTTCAATTTAATCCTGTCTGTGTTTATAAAATCATGTTTACTTGGTCAATAATGTTTATTATTTTTTTTTTAATACTACTTTTTATTTATTGATAGATATTACAATCTGAGATTAGAAATTAGATTATTTTTATTTCTCAATCATTCTCATCCATTATGGAGTTAGTAAAAGTTTATTTTGTACCCATAAACGCCATAACAATTATATTGAATCTATTATTGGTTCTCAGAATAATATTAATATACATACATGGCAGACCCGGTAATGCTTCGCTATTGCTATATTTGGGGATGCATATACATTAATTGGTCACTATTAAAACTATGATATCAATTAATACATAGATGAAGTGGTTTATACATAAGCGGTAACTATTTTAAAATATTGATTTAACTTCAACACGACTAACCAGTCTACACTAAACATGGTTGTGGTTTAGGGCTCTATAAACTTATATGTAACTGCACATCGAACTGCCTTTGGTAGATCTTTCCTCATCCGTTCCTCTTCCCTATGAAATTCAATTCCCTCCTTTATTCGTAGTTCTAATACCCTTCCAATCTTCAAATCCCGTACCTTCGACAACCTTCTGTTCACCCAATTCCGGAAGAATAACAATTTAAAGTTTCAAAAAAGCTTTTCATATTTTCTGTAGTTTAACACAGATTTGCGTTTATAATTGTAAATATGTACATTAGTAGAAATGGTATCTTTTCATTTATTATTTTTCAATTTAATTTTGTTTGATTTTTTATCATTTTTCTTTTCTTTTTTTTTCTTCTTTTTCACATTCTTTTAATTATTATTGTTTATTTTTATCTTTTCAAATTCATTGTTTTATTTTATTTTATGATGTTTTCTAATTTCATCTTTATTTTGTATTTTCACTTTTATTCTAAGCCTAATTTTGACGCCTGTGTATTATTCTAAAGGGATCAATCCCAGATTAAATAAAGATTACTATTAAAATCTACACCAAAGATCACAAACCGGATCTAATTAAACATTTAATTAATTAAGGATTAATCGTGGTCCTGATGGATCATTTGATTAGTGGCAAAGTAAGGAGCATTAAGGATTTTGGACTGTAAGGATTGGATTCGAGAGGAATTAGATGGTTTAGTGGAGCCCCATAGCTCAACTCCGTTTGGCGATATTAAATCTAAATTTTAATTTTAATTTTTAAGGTTCTAAGAGTAGATATTCAGACATTGAGTTCTGTTGAAGTTCTATTTTCTTTTTCTTTTTCATTGTAATGTAAGACGACAATTATGGACCAAAAAATTTTATTTTCCAATTTTTCTTTCGAAAATTCCTATGTCTGTTTTTTTTTTTAAGTGCTCATGTGTAAAGGACATTTTTAACTTTCTTATCTTCAGCATAAATTCCTAAGTAATCACCATAAAAATTGAAAGTAGAAATTATTACACAATTTCTATATCGGGTAATCTAATTCCTATGAAAGTGTTCATAATAGATTTTATTGAATTAGAAATAGATGATTTCATTTGAGTCTTTAAAACTAATTTAATTAATAGTAGAAATATGTTTTGTTGGTGAACTCGTTTTTTATAACGTTTTAAATAAATCCATACAAACAGAATTTTTTTATTATACTTTTCTTTGCTGTATGAAGTGGGCAATGATATATCGTGGCAGCGAGTCCACTTACAAAGTTTCAGAGAAGAAGCAGTGAAGACGTTTCTACTGAAGTAACAGTTAAAAAAAAAATTATAAAATAAATAATATGGGATTTCTTTAAAAAAGATTCTTTTTTTAAAACATCAAATTTCCAATAAAATATGTTTAAAAAAATCAATAAATAAAAATTCATGCGGTGAAGAAGTTTCTACTGAAGCAACAGTAAACAAAAAAATAAATAACGGACTTCTATAAAAAAGATTAATTTTTTCAAAACTTCAAATTGTCAAAATTAAAAATAAATTAAATAAATAAAAATTCATATTGTTGAATTTTTCACACCATTTTTTATAATACTTCCTACTGAAGTAACAGTTAAAAAAAAAATTATAGAATAAATAATAACGGATTTCTTTAAAAAAGATTATTTTTTTTAAACATCAAATTTCCAATAAAATATGTTAAAAAAAATCAATAAATTAAAATTCATCCAGTGAAGAAGTTTCTACTGAAGTAACAGTAAACAAAAAAATAAATAACGGACTTCTATAAAAAAGATTAATTTTTCAAAACTTCAAATTGTCAAAATTAAAAATAAATTAAATAAATAAAAATTCATATTGTTGAATTTTTCACACCATTTTTTATAATACCTTCAACTGAAGTAACAGTTCAAAACAAAAATTATAAAATAAATAAATAACGGTCTTCTTTCAAAAAGATTAATTTTTTTAAACTTCAAACTGTCAAAATTAAAAATAAATTAAATAAATAAAAATTCATATTGTTGAATTATTCACACCATTTTTTATAATTCTTTCAACTGAAGTAACAGTTCAAAACAAAAATTATAAAATAAATAAATAACGGTCTTCTTTCGAAAAGATTATTTAAAAAAAAAATCAAATTATTGAATTTTTCACACCATTTTTTATAATACTTTTTGTAGTCCATACTTTTCAGTAATCCAAACACATCCCTGTATCAATTAGTTGAGATCATCGAGATTATAATGTACATTGAGATTTTCTACGTATTCCTGGTGTGTGATGTTTTATTCTGTTGAAATTTCAACAAAAAAATAAATAAATTAAACAACCAACTTCTTTAAAAAATATTAATTTTTAAAAACTCCATAATGTCAAATTTTAAATAAGTTTTTATGAAATAAATAGAAATAGTTATGTATATTCATAATATTTTAATATAACATCTTTCTGTAATTCAAACTTTTAAATAATCCGAACTCCCTCCAGCATTAATTAGTTCAGATTACCGATATAACATTATATTATATATATAGGATAAATGAATAAATATAACTGTAAAATATAGGAAATATGAGAAGAAATAGGGAAAAAATATAATAAATGAATAATACACTGAATTAATAAATTGCGCATTTTTTGTTATTATATAATATAATATAAGGATAGTTTGAAAAGTTCTTGGAATGTACTAGAAAGAAGTGTCTTGCTTCGATGGAACTGCTTTTATTTTTCAATAGTCTCCCTGCAGACTAATGCATTTGGTCCAGCGATGTTCCAATGCCTTGATCCCATCTCGAAAATGAGATTCCTCCAGGTCTGCAAAATACCTATCCAATTGGGCTCTCAGTTCTTCCGTAGGAGGAAATTTCCGTTCAGCTAGGAAAACTGGTGTGTGAAGAACTATTCTGCTGAAATTTCAGCAAAAAATAAAAAAATTCTTTTAAAAATATTAATATTTAAAAAATCCAAAGTATCAAATTTCTAATAAAATTTTTTAAATAAACAGAAATAGTTATGTACATTCTTAATATTTTAATATACCATTTTTCGTAATACTTTCTGTAATCCAGACAGAACACCTTCCTGCATTAATTAGTTCGGATTACCGATATTACACTCTGTTATGTATGTGTATATATATATATTTGTACAAACTAATTTTTAAGTTTTTCGATATAAGGCATTAACTAAATAGTTTCGAAATTGAAAATTAACAAGCACAAATGTTATACAGTTTTCTACTATTAATTAAATTAATTTTACTGAATCAAATGATTTATACAATAGATATCATCTATTTCTAATTCAATAAAATATATAATGTACACTTTCATAGGAATTGGTATCGAAACTGTGTAATAATTTCCACTTTTAATTTTCATGGTGATTATAAGGGCACTTATGCTGAATATAAGGAAGTTAAAAATGTCCTATACACATGAGCACTTTTATTTAAAAACAAAAATTTAATTGCTTATTGAGTTTCCTATATAAAAAAAAAGTTAGGAGAGCCGAGATTTTTTTAAAAATTTATTTATTGATATTTACAACTGTATTAAAAATACAACAAATAAATTTGATCATAATGACATAATGATATGATACAACATGTAGAGAAACTACCCAGTAGTAGAACTCTATAAACAGTTTACAATATAAGGTCACGAGGACATCTTCTTTTCAGGCCTTTCAGCCTCGGAGGATTACCAGGAATGGAAGAGATAGCAAGGTTAGAAACTAGTGGGTTTGGGTGGTTAGGGAGTTTATCATGGAAGGAATAATATCGGGTTCGGGCTAGATCGGTTACATAAGGAACATTTAGGTCTTTATGGATGTTTTTATTAGTAACAAAATAAGGAGGATTGAGGATTTTACGAAGGATTTTGGATTGTCAAGATTGGATACAAGAGGAATTGGAAGGTTTAGGGAAGTTCCAAAGCTCAACTCCCTTATGGGCCTTATTATTGTCATGTAGATCAGTCTTTTTTAATGAGTTGGAAGTTTTGACCGTTTGTATAGTAAGTGCTGTAATAGTCGGAATCTGCATGCAGTTTCCTGTCTTTTCAGTCTTCCTGGTTAGTCGTTTGTCAAGATGTAGTCCAAGATAAAGAATCTGTTGTCCAGGGGTAAGAGCCACATTATAAAGTATACTGTAGGGCAGTCGGCAGGTTTACGACGAAGAGTAAATGTGATTTGATGGGATTTATTTTTATCTTCCAATTTCGACACCAATCTTCAAGGATTGTGATATGGGACTGGAGAATTTGGGATGCAATCAAAGGGTTATTACTAACTGTGAGCACACATATGTCATCAGCATACGTGGTAAGGGATGTCAGCTATATAGACGGTGTAGAGGATGGGACCGAAAATACTACCTTGAGGAACACCAGCGAATTGAAAATATGAGAGCCGAGATAAGACTGTATTTAGTAAAATTATGATCGTAAAAGATATATAAGTAAAAATAATCATTTATAATTAAAAATAATACCTATAACTACACGACGTAATGTATTAATAAAATAACTATACAACTTCTTATTATTTTTTTTTAACTTAAATTAATGTACTCTCTTGCGTGAACACATTACACTCATAACTGTTATTTTATAATAAATAATTATTAAAAAAAAGTAATAAAATATTCTGTTAATTCATAATAAAGGTTTTATGAAGTGTATAAAAATTAATAATATCGTTCTGGCAGATGCTCCATTCAAATTGAGTGTTAACAGCTTTAGCGCATTTACTCAGCCTACATTTATCAATAAATATTTTTTTTAAATAATTTATTTATTGTTATTTACAACTCTATAAAAATATATACAACAACTAAATTTGCTGTAGGTGATATAGTGACATGATATAAACATGTGGAGAATCTACTCATTGATAGAACTCCAATAACATTTCTAGAGGAGACCTCGAGGCGATTTTCTATTCAGACGCCTAGGAGGATTATTAGATAATGAAGGAAAAGCCAGGTTAGAAACAAGTGGATTTGGGTGGTTGAGAAGTTTATTATGGAAGGAACAGTATCTGGTTTTGGCCAAATTGGCAACATATGAGATATTGAGGTCCTGATGGGGATGACTTGATTTGTGACAAAGTAAGGAGCCTTAAGAATTTTACGAAGGATAATAAATTATTTTAAATTAAATAAAAATAAAGTGATAATTTTTAGGTATTTATATGTAATGATATAAATACAAATACCTAACATTTAAAATAGCATAATAAATCATTATAAAATAACTTATCAGTTCTCATATTTATATAATAAATGTTGATATATTTAGTAAAATATATGCATATATTTTATATAATATGTTATATGTATATATATTATGTATACATACATATTATAATATTGTAAATTCAAGTGACGCAGTAGCACCCCCAAGAGAAGGTAGTTGAAGCCAAGGCCACTAGATGGAGGCATCAGTTTCCAAGCCTCCCTTATTTTAAATTTTAAAACAACCCTCAAAATTTAACCTTCTCTTCACCATGCCTTCTTGTTTTTTCTTCTTTAAATTTTCAGATGCATTCCTTTACTTTGTTAGCTTTCTATTATTATGGAAAGAAGGATGTGTATTTTTAACAATATTTTTAAATTAATTAATCTTTGTTAATTGTCGACTAACATAATAACAAGTAACATAAGTTCAGGTATAAAAGATATAACATATTTGTTTTAGCAATATTAAAATTATATGTACTTTATAACAAAAGATTTTTTATTTATGTTATTCTTTGGAAGTGAAAAGATAATTTAATACAAGGAAACTTTATAATATTAAGAAATAATACAAGAGCCAGGAAGGAAAAAAGGCAGTTATTTCACCCCAATTTTTAATTACTTTAATAAAAACTATGTATAATTAATAGTCAAAACTGATGAGTCTGCCAAGTATAGGTAGGGGGAATAAAAAATGGCGGCTGTTTCAATTCCTTAAAAAAAACATTATTTTGTCATGTGGAGCTCTATATTTTAAGAACTACTAAATATACCAGAAAATCTAAAAGAACATTATTTAAAGAAGAGTAAATTTGTTGAAATATCAGCCCTAATAGAGCTATTTACGTCCAATAGTTTTCGAGATATAGCCTTTTAAAAAGAAACATTTCTTAAAAATGTACTGAAAGACTAGTGATTAGTTTTGAGAAATCTATATCTCAGGAACTAAGTGACGTATAGATATTTATTAGCACTCAATTAAAGCTAATTTAATGAGCTATAAAGTAGTTTATTACCTTTACCTTCGTAGGAAAAGTAGTTTTCATGATATTTGCTAAATTTCTTAAATTGATTTATAGTTGTCAGACAGTAATTTTATTTATGAAAAGCTTTATTTGAGAAACCATGAGACATACATATGTTTGTCAGCACTCAAATTAAAGCTAGTTAAATTTTCTATAAAATAATTTATAACGTTTATCTTTGAAGGAGTAGTAGTTTTTATGATATTCGACAAAATGTTAATTTCGAGTTGTTCGTATAAAATGAGGTTCTCTTAGATTTTCTATTGTTGTTGGTAGTTTTAAAGACATAGAGGTCATAATGAAAAATTAATTATTTTTAACGTTTTGAAACTGCCGCCCTTTTTTATTTCCCCAACGTATACTTGGCAGTGTCATCAATATTGACTAGTAGTTATACCTAGTTTTTATTAAAGCAATAAAAAAATTAAGGTGAAATAACTGCCTTTTTCCTCCTCTTGGTCTCATGTACTAAAATAAGACGACACCCACAGCTTTGTATTAACAATTTTTAATAATATTTTTAAATAAAATAATAAATTATACTGATCTTGTCATTTATATAACATGAAATCAATCTAGTAAAAAAAAAATTGCAAAACTTCAATTAATAAAACGTAAGAACAATAAAATGGGAAACTTATTTATAAAAATGAAAGAATGCTGATTTTTATTTATTTATTTTTTTTTTTGTCATTTTCAAATGCATTTAATTTTATACAAAATAAAGAAAAACAACAACAAAAAACATTTATTTTCATTTTCAGGACGATTCATTTCTGACCAGAAGCTTGAAACTTTAAATTTACAAACTTATTTCAAATCTATATAAGGATGGGTTAACTGGAGATTTTTGAAGGCTACAAAACATCCAATAGAGGGAACTGAACCCGATAAATATAATTCATGATATAATAAATAGCCCCGTGAAAAAAAAAACATTTATTTCACCCCAACGTTTTATTACTTTAATAAAAACTATGTGTAGTTACTAGTCGACATTGACGAGTCTACCAAGTATAGATAGGGGGAATAGCAAATAGCTGTTTCAAAACTTAATATATTATAGATATATGATACTAAAATATCTGAGAGAAATCATTTAAAGTAGAATAAATTTGCTAAAATATGAGCCCTCATAGAGTTTACGATCAATAGTTTCCGAGATACATCTCGTTTTTAAAATCAACATTTCATAATGAAATAATTAAAAATCAGTAGTTAATGAATATATTACAGGAAATATATATCTCAGGAATCATGAGGCGTACAGATGTCTATTAGCATTCATATTAAAGCTAGTTTAATGTACTATAAAGTAGTTTATGACTTTTATCTTCCTAGGAGTTGTCGTTTCTAGTTATCCGGAGAAAATTTCATATGTGAAATTCATATTAATATTAAAATATCATGAAAAATAGTACTCCTGCGAAGATAAACGTAATAAGTTATTATATAGCAAATTAAACGAGCTTTAATTTCTGTCGTAATTAACATTTATTCGTCTAATTGTTCCTGCGATATAGATTTACCAAAATAAATACACTAACTACCGATTTTTCAGTACATTTTTTATGAAATCTGTCTTGAAAATATATATATATATTTCTTGGAAACTATTGAACTTAAGCAACTCTATTAGGGCTCATATTTTAGCAAATTTACTCGTAATGGAGTAATAGGAGTTAGTGCTATAAGTAGTTTTAAATATGTTAGTAAGAGCCCATTAGGAGAAATACCCTAATTTCTAAGTATTTTAATGAAGATAATGAAGACAATAGCTGATTCAAGTAATTCAATGCCTTAAAAAGTAATTTTACATTTCGAGCTCGAAAACCTGAGAGCACATCATTTAAAGTAAAGTAAATTTGCTGAAATATGAGCCCTATTTACTTTCAGTGGTTCTGAATATATCTCAAAAACTAATTGACATACGGATTTCTATTAGCCCCTAAATTAAAGCTAGTTTAATACACTATAAAATATTTAATGACGTTTATCTTCGTAGGAGTAGTATGCCAGAGTGGGATGTAATGAGAGGATAATATATATTGTGCTAAAAAAAAATAAAAAATACTAATTTAGTGTAACTTATTTTAGGAAGGTAGTCAAAATGGCGGTTAATAAAGGTACTAAACATTTTAAAATAAAAATCTATTAAATGTTTACCAACGTTTCGCCTCATTTTGCAAGGCTTCGTCAGGGTTGATCCAGATTGAAAAAGGTTGGAAACTGAATTTTTCTATGTAACAGCATTGACGCAACCCTGCCACGTGGGACGAAACGTTGGTTTACATTAAATAGTTTTTTTACTATTTTGTCCCTTTATTGAACGACATCCGGACTATCTACTTAATTTCAGAAAATTTACTATGCCTTAAATGATGTTCTCTAAGGTTTTATGTAGTTGTTGGTAGTTTTTAAAATATAGAGCTCCGAGTGGAAAAGGTTTTTTTTTAACACTTAGAAGCAGTAGGTATTTAGTATTCTCCTTGCCTTTACTTGGCAGACTCATCAATTTTTACTACTAAATATAATTTTGTTTTACTTGAAGTCAGAAAAAAAAGGGATGAAATAGTCTAATTTCACACAGTGTCATTTAGACACTAATTTTATTATTATTATTAGTTTACTGCCAAGAATAAGATTTAAAAATTAAAAATACGATAATCCTCCCTGATAATGAATAAATAAAACATAACAATAAAAATCAGAGTAGATTATAGCCTGCGGTTACAGACTCACTTGCGTTTTCACAACGATCAGAAGTCAACACGTGATCTTGTTCAACACGTGCTGTTCGTTGATCATTCCAACGGCGGTCCCGGGAGTTGCCTTTATATTGGGGACGGCTGTGAGTGGAATACAGCAAATAGATTTGTCGCCATAGCACTACCGAAAATACTAATTGCCAAAGATTTGATTTGTCTTGTCAAGTCCTAAAATAATCATGCATTATTTATTAGTATGTTATTGTAAGATGTTGCCAAACAAATCCTTGGAAATTGTTGTCACCCAGTCAAATTGTAGTCAACGTTTCGCTAATTTATCAATCATCCAAAAAATGCAATTTATCGGTACTATTAAGGAACTTTGCACTGTAATTTAAACTTTCTTTGATAATCTAAATTTTTTACTTATTTACAGGAATCAGAAAATTTTGAAATGTATATATATATATAAACTATGACCTGAATGAAATGTCAGCTGACAAAGGCTGTCAGGTGATCGACTAGATATATGTACAAATATATATTACGAGTATATATTCTATTTATTTAAAACGAATTTTAGTTGTATTTTGTATTTTAGATGTGTTTTATTTCTGTTAAAGAGGGGAATAATAAATATAGGGATAAAAAAAGAGGTAAGTCATATTGGTTTGAAAGTGAAAATATGAAAAAAAAAAAAAAAAAAAAAAGAGGGATTAACAAAAAAATAAAAATAAAGTATAGACAAAATAAAAAATAATGAATAAGAATAAAAAAGATAAAAGAACCAAAACGATGAAACAAAACAAAAAATATATATATGCATATTAAATATGTACTATTATTATATATTGTTTACTTGTTATGCCCATAAATTGTAATATTAAAAAAAAATGTCTGATTAGATTCGAATAAGTATAGCTAGCGCCCCAATCATGTTGTTCAGCACATCTTCTGAATCCTTGAGAATTGCCGGAAGGGCCGAAACTTAGGAATGGAATAATAATAAATAAACAGGATGAGACTTAATGCATATTTTTTATTATAATTAATAAATATATTTTTATTTGTCTGTTATATAAAAATTTATGCTGATGGATTTCTTGAAGTGTGAAAAAACAATATCAACTTTTTTAACTAGAATAAAAGCATTTATATGAAGATAACGAGATCCAGTGTTTCCTGTTTCCTTTGTCACAGTCTATATAGTTGAATAACAAGCGAACTTAGTGTTTAGTTAAAAACAGTTCTTTTATTTTTACATCAAATGGATGTTCTTTTACTTATATATTGAACATTTTTTTTAAATTGTCCCGTTTGCAGAGAAAATGTTTCCTTTGGAATAGCAGCAGTATCGTTTACACAAAGTGTGTGTGCTTTTGTCAAAGGATGCGCTATATTGTGGATCAAACAGGATGATTTGCACACACCTGTGTTCTCTGATTGGCCCATTGTTTGTATGGGTTACATCGAACGATAACCATCAGCCAATAGTATATTGCTGTTTCTCTATTTCCTTGTCCTTTATGGAATAGGAGTGGCCAATCAGATCTCTCATTGCAATATTTCAATATTTTAAAGGAACGTTACAATTTCAGGACATTAATGAGCAATAATTTAATTTTTTTTATTTATGTATTGAAATTTACAACTGTACAAAAAAAAATACAATAAGTAAATCTGATGAAACTTTCAGAACACTTGATAATCTTGGGAAGGAACCACACGATGGTGGTACTTCAATAATTGTTTTAAATTAGTAGGTCCTGTGGCCATCTTATTTTTAGACGCCTCAGAGGATTATCAGGGATTGTTAAAGCTGAGAAATTAAGAACTAATGGGGGTGGGGGGATCGGTAAGGAGTTTGGAATGAAAGGATGCATATCTATTTCGGACCAAATTTGCAACGAAACGGATATTGAGGTCTTTATGGATAAGTATATTTATTACGTAATAAGGATCATCAAGGATTTTGGGTTGTAAGGATTGGATACGGAGGAATTTGATGGCTTGGTGGAGCCCCAGTGCTCAATTCCTACGGTAACCGATAGTTTGATTTGGAGGGGCTGCCATATGTAGGCATTAGTAGCGCCACAGGTGGCCAACAGCCAAAAATGACCTCCTCCAGCGCTCTTTGTGGTGAGAAGAGATTACCCAGGCTCAAGAGAGACCCATCTTGTCTTCTGTCAGAATTCCATTCTTCTTAGTTCACTCTAAAAATCTACCACGAGTGAGTAGAATTCCTGAAGCAGAGGAGAGAGAGGCATAGGAATCCGAGGGAAGAAGGAAGCATGGAGTACGTTCACCAATAGTTAACATCCACATCATCATCAACCACCTCATTACATCGAGAGTTTTCCATAGCCCAGTCATTCTAAATTAATTAATCTCTTTTAACCATAAATGTTTTATTTCGGCCACCCCCTACACCACCTGTAACTTAGACAATAGAATTTGATTTTCATTCAATCATATTTTATTTTTCAATTATATACAGTCCACTCAAATCCAACCAGCCAACCAAAAGTGAATGCGTGCCTGGCATTGAGTCGAAGCCATGCTTCATAACAATGGTCCTGTACCGAGCCGGATTAATAAAATTCTAATAAAGTTTTAAGTTTCTAAATTATTTACATACATAAGTTCCAATAGTGTTGTATAGTGTAGTATTGTAATTTATTGTTCCTACCTGAACAAAGGTAAAGGTCAATTCAGCTGTGTTGATGATGCTCCATAATCAGAGCATGTTTAATTACATTTAATGTCAATATTAGGAAGGAAATTACTTGCTATAACATAGCGCAGAATTATGTGCTCATACTGTGTTATTTCATCAATTTAAATTTTGACTCATTTAAACCCTTATTTCTATGCATTATTATATTTTAACAATCTATACCTTTATGAATCTTATATTCAGTAATTTAGGAAAAAATTCCTAAATATATTTCATATATGTTATATATAATAAGATAATGGTGTGGTGTTCATGAGAGAAAGAGAAGTAAAAGGAGCAAAAATAATATATAAAAACGAAAACTAATGAATATCTAGAAGGCTCAAAAAAGATTATGGCGAATCTCACCAAAAAGATAGCGAATAGTTTCCCGAAATATTTTATGGTTTCAAAAAAAAATTTGTGAAGTTAAATTTATGCATTTTAGACATAGGAAGTCTGGAAGATATAATAGAATAATTTATATACATATTTGTAGTTAATATTTAAATAATAATTGTTAAATAGGTTATTATTATTAATTACACTGTAGACAGAGATCTCCGAAACTTCGGTGTTTGATTTTAAAACTAAGAGATATTTGTAAAGGAGAAAAAATAAAATCATTAAAATAATAGTGTATAAACAGATTTTTTTTTCGTTTTTTAATTAAACTTTATTGTAACTGACCTGTAAACCATTTAATTATTAATATACGTACTGCATGAAACTGTATACTAATAAAAAAGATAGAATTGAAAATATTTCCTGAAATAAAATATAAATTGGTGTTATTTCTAAATTATCAATGACAAACTCAATTATAATGGTTTATTTATTATAGAATTATCAATTTTCATGAAGATTTTCCGTCTTGCAAAGAGAGCCCTGGTACAGGATAAATAATTGAAAAGAAGAAGAGGCCGAGAACAAACAGAGCAATATTGTCCCTACGTGTTCTTGTACCGTGTTGATATTTTATAGGCACGATATTGGAGCCTCCGTCCCGGTTGTCATATATTTGTTTGTACGGCATAGTAAGTCTGAAACGTGTCCTGAGAAATATTACAAAAAAACACGATAAAAAATGACGGCTTAAAATTCGACAAGATATAATTTCTACTTCAATTAGCTTCTTACATCGATTAAACTTCACCTTAAAGTTTTTCTGAAAAGAAATTACTACGTACATTTTATTTTTTTTATCTATTTGATAATTTTTTCTCAATGATATAGAATTAGGAAAAACATATATGTATATATAGTTGACCGTAAAAATGTATATATAAGAAGATGGTCAGGGTTGCGATCAAAACAGATACAAAAATAGTTTATAACTATTTATTTTTCGACGTTTCGCTCCACTTTGCAGGGCTTCATCAGGGCTGTTCAAAGGTAAAGGTTGAACAGTCAAATCAAATCAAATCAGAATCAGTCTGTTCAACCTTTACCTTTGAACAATGACTGCCCTACAGTTTCATTTAATGATGTTACTCTTACCTTACCTGTCGAACAGATCCACTACCTTGGACAAGCGATTAACCAGGAATCCCCACACCAGACTGAACAGACAGGAAACTGCACGTCGATTTCGACTGTTACAGCACTTCCTAGATAAACAGTCTAAACTTCCAACACATTACAAAAGACTGATCTACATGACTGTAATAAGCCCAATCTGGTCATATGAAGTTGAGCTTTGGGGCTCCACTAAACCTTCGAATTCCTCTCGTATTCAATCCTTACAATCCAAAATCCTTTGTAAAATCCTCAATGCTCCTTACTTTGTCACAAATAAAATCATATATAAGCACCTTAATGTTCCCTATGTAACAGATATAGCCCGAACCAGATTTCACTCCTATTATAAACTCTCTGACCACTCAAACCCACTAGTTTCTAATCTTGCATCCTCTTCCATTCCTGACAATCCTCCGAGGCGCCAGAAAAGAAGATGGCCACGAGACCAGCTAATGTAAAATGTCATTAGAGTGCTACCAATGGGTAGTTTCTATACAAAGCTGTAACACTCCAATTTAACTTAGATCAGATTTACTAAATGTATTATAATGTACAGTTGCAAATAGTAATAAATAAGTATTAAAAAAACTTTCGAATAGCCCTGATGAAGCCCTGTAAAGTAGGGCAAAACGTCGGAAAATAAATAGTTGTAAACTATTTTTGTTTCTCTTTTGATCGCAACTTGACCATCTTCTTATATATCATTAGGAAAAACATTTACAAAGGTAGATAAATTTAAGTATATAGTTTCTACGGTAACTATATAAAGGCGGAAAATACTAGCCTCTTTACACTAAGGGAAGGACAGCACCTAAAAGTTTTTTGAAAATAAAGTATTATAAAAAAGAAAAAAAAATGGACCAAAGAAGTCTGAGTAAACTGGAGAATTTACGCTGAATTGAGGGAACTGAACCCGGTAACGAACATCCCTAAAATATTAATAAACACTGAACCGACTGGTAAACGTCTGAGGAGTAGACCGAAACATAGACGGGAGGATTGCGTTAAGATTTAGTAGATTTGGGCTTGTCGAGGCGTGAATGGACAGATGTATGTATAGAACGCTTAATGGTATCGGCATAGAACCTCCGGGTTCATAGGGCCTCGTTTATTAATAATATTTATTGAAATTTACAGTATTAAATAAAAAATACAAAAGTGTATGTGTTGTGAATTATAATACAACATACATATTTAGTAATTATTTACTAATTTGCCCGTTAGTAAAACTCCAATAACATTTATAGTTTAGAAAATGTGGAGGCCATCTTCTTTTCTGACGGATGTTTAGTAATTTGAGAAGAATTAAGGTTAGGATAACGTGGTTTTTGTATGGTATGGGAATGTTGATACCAGGTTCTGGTCAAAAGGGCAGCATATGAAACATCGAGTTCTTTATGGATGATTTTATTTGAGACAGTGTCATGCTGCCACTGCTCTCCCTTTTGAATGGATCACTTTTTTTTAAATATTAATTTTCTGTTCATTATCTGTTTTTAATGGTTTTTATATTTGAAGTGCCCATAACTGGGCCATCTAACCTAAATATTTCGAAAGATTAGTCATTATTTATTCTAATATTAATAGGTAAGTATTACGCATAGCAAATTTGTATGTAAATAGTATTCTTTATCTTTAAAGTATAAAAACACTACTTAAGAGGTTTTAAGCAATTACAACAAAAATTATTTTTATTTTTTTACATACATTCTCTATCCATCAATTTTATATAGTTCCTATGTCGAATGTTTCCGTTTATTCACTTTTCATATTTGAGAACATACGATTCTAACAATTTTCATTTATATTTTTATATAAATATTATATTTGTCAACAACTAACTACATTGTGATCAAATCGCTTACATATGAATAAAGTTGTGAAAATAATAACATTAATGAAATATATATAATATTTTAGGTCTTTTAAATGATCCATTAGTTATTCAAAAGTTTGGATTGTATTATTGTTATATTCTTGTAGATAATTGTTTTCTAAGGTTTTAAGTGAATACTACTTATCTGCGCACAATATGATAAAAAAATTTAAAATAATAATTATTTATATTTTATATTTTAATTTTACTCTATGTTTGTTAAAGAGCAGGGGGAATGTTAGATGTACTAGATTATGGAATAAAATATAATTAGATATATTAATAAATACTGAAAGAAAATGAAGAATAATAAAGTAAAAGATTTAAAAAAATATAAAATTAGAAATAAAAAAATAATATAACAAAAAAATCATGTATTGCTATTATATATTTATTATACTATGCCAATACATTATAATAATTTCAAAAAATCAATTGTCTGACTAGGTGTAAGTATGCTTTGTATTTAGCAACTCAATAAAGTTGGGCAGCGCAACTTTCTCCCTATGTACATGTTAGTACAAAATTTTTGAGAACATTTAAAATAGGTAAGCTCAAAGATGTACATTTACGAATTTTATTATAAAAAAAAAAAATGACAAAGATAATTTCTAAATACCAAAAAAAAAAAAAGAATATAGAAAAAGTAAAAAATAGCCATTCTGTATTTTTAAAGAGAGATGAGAGACCCTAGAAAGCGTAGGGACTGCTGGTATAAATCAAGCATTTCCTTTTCCCTTCTGGGTTCCACGCATCAAGGGTTCTCTTTAGGGCCTTCTCTGCCAGCGGTACAAAGGGCTCTTCAACACTGCTCTGGTCAGTTAGCATCCTATACATCACCGACATTTCACTTAATGTACCCTTCCCTGTTTGCTTTCTTCATGATTTAAAAAGAAAAAAAAAGATGAAATAAAAATAAAAATACAGTAAAGTCAGCTTATTTTTCTCTTTTATTAGGAAAAAAAATATATAATTATAATAACGAGGTGTTAATAGCTGCCGTAGATTGATAAAAGAAAATGGTTGGGGATGTGGTCAGCAGAGATACACAAATAAATAAAACTTATGTATTTTTGCTAACTTTCAGACCTGACTTTCAAACATTAAGGCTGAAAAAATAAATACGGGATAAAAACAATAATTCAGAGAAAATAAAAATAAAATAATTACACACTAACTTGAAAATATTCATAACAATAAATTACGTAGATAGTAATATTATAGAGGTAAGAAAAAATACAAAATAAATGATAAAACGATTTAAAAAAACAGTATTCTAGTAATGATAATGTAAGGTGCGGAAGAAAATGTATATGATAAGTAATGGAATATTCATAATGAGATATGTAGAGATATTATGGTCTTATCATAATATAGTGTTTGTATCCTTTACTCATTTTGCCTCGATGAAACTCTCAAAAATGGGATGAACCGTTGATTACATACTTTTTTCTTCTGTTTTTTGTACCTTTATTATCCGATACCCGGACTATCTTTCTGCATTTAGTTATATAATTAATATTTTAATTCTGATGTTATAAATAATTAATAAAAAAATACAATTTATTTTAACGATATGACATGGGCCATTGGCCTGCAGAAAGGATTTTAAGGAACATGACATCAATATTCAAGATATAGCCAAAAATATCAGTATGTTGTTAAGAAAACAATGTAATTAATATGAAAAAAAATTTTTTAAAGGTTGTCTTCTTGAAAATGGCCTGAAGGCCGAAACGGATGGAGAGTTTTTAAAAACCAAAGTTTAGATTATATTGGATCTAAATTGTGTATGTTAATAATGATATAATATTGAGTAATAACTTTTTTTTTTGTATGTACTATCTAAACTAGACCATATTTTGATCACAATTAGAGATATTTCTTTGCTTTTACAACAATAAGAGGTTGCTTGTGTAATACTTTGTAGAATTAATTTCACTCCAATCCTGTTCTACAGTATCCTTTCTAAATACTGTCGTCTGGTGAACAGATTCGATACTTAGGACTCCATCTTGACAAGAGTCTTACTAGGAATCCACATATAAGACTGAAACGACAAGAAACTGCTCGTAGATTCCGATTGCTACAACACCTACTTAACAGACGCTCTAAACTTCCCATTCACTACAAAAAATTCTTATACACTACGATAATCAGACCAATTTGGACATATGGAATTGAGCTCTGGGGCTCCACCAAACCATCAAATTCCTTCCGCATCCAATCCTTACAATCCAAAATCCTACGAAAAATCCTTGATGCTCCTTATTACGTTACAAATAAGCTCATCCACAAAGACCTTAACATCCCATTGGCTGCAGATTTGACCCAAAACAGATATGCGTCTTTTCATTCCAATCTCCTTAACCATCCTAACCCATTAATTCTTAATCTCACATCCTTAACGATCCCTGATAATCTTCCGAGGCGTCTAAAAAGAAGATGGCAACGGGACCTTCCAATTTAAATTTATGCCTGAAGTACCACAAATGAGTGGTTCCTTCCCAAAATTTTCAAGTTTAAATGAAACATACAACATATATACTTATTGTATTTATTATTTGTACAGTTGTAAATCACATTAAATAACTAAATATAAAATTCACGTCCCTTATAATATAATACACTATACAGATAAAGTTACACCGTATGTGTAACTTGATTATCAAGCGCGATGAGGGTTGAATTACTTAATTAGGATCCGAATACGACCCCGTGATATATAACATATATAAGGTAGTCAGTAGCCGAGTTAGTAGAGGCGGAATGGCTATTACGAGGGGGGGCGCCCATTTACTGAGGCAATTTAACCAATATTACGATGCATTATCTGGAGGAATTATATCTGCTTCGTAATGGGAGTCACGCATTGAGGATTATTCCAGCCTGGAATTAATCTGGAACTACTCGTATCGTAGCATAAAGCTGTCCGGATAAACGGAACTTCAATGGCATGTTTAGCACTTTTGTATCTGGTATAAGAAAAATGACATTTATAAAATTTTATTTTAATGGCTTCTCATAACAATAATATTTCTGTTCACAATGCGATAGCATTCCATCCAACCATCAAAAAATTTAAATCATTTTTAACTAAACTTATTTTTGGTGAGGATTTTGTAAGTGTGTTGAGGTGCACAGTGGAAACTGCCGTTTTAGTGCAAAAACCTCTAATTTTTTTTAAATCTTCTGTAATTCTCATGAATTCCTATTGTTTAAATAAAATAAATTTTATCCCATTTGCGTCTGAAAACAATCTGTATTTCTTCAAAAGTCCAACATTTCGGCAACAATGCGGCCATCCTCAAAGACATTCCATCACAAGCAACTTTAATTATTCATATGATTCTTAACAATTTTAACTAACAAATATCAACTAAAGAAGCTAACTCCTCGAAAATCTCCAGGGTATGATCCTCTGACTCCTCAAATCCTTCGCCAACTTCTTCCCAAAGCATATCTCTATTATTGTATCCTTAAAACAACTCACTTTCCTATCCTTTAGAAATATTCTGTTATAATTTTCTTTTCAAAACCAGAAAAACCTCCTTATAATCCTACTTCCTATAGACCTATTAGCTTAATTTTTTTGAAAAAATCCTCTTAGAACGTTTCACATAGTTGAACCACAGAGTTTTCCCACACATCAATTTGGATTCCGCCCTAGACACTCCACAGTTCAACAAGGCCTTAGAGTCGTTGACTAAGTCTCTTGAGCTCTTGAAAAGATTCAATAATACTTGGGTGCTTTTCTGGACATAGTGCAAAATTTTGACCGGGTACTGCACGCCGGATTGCTTTCCAAGCTCAAATCGATATTATCCCAAACCTTATACTTTATCCAACGTTTCGCCCCACTTTGCAGGGCTTCATCAGGGCTGTCCAAATAAATAAGTTGAACAGACAGAAATAGCGTCCGGAAAACCTTTTTCCAGTTTTCCGGACGCTATTTCTGTCTGTTCAACTTATTTATTTGGACAGCCCTGATGAAGCCCTGCAAAGTGGGGCGAAACGTTGGAAAATAAATAGTTGTAAACTATTTTTATTTCTCCTTTGACCGCAACCCTGACCATCTCCCTATATATCACTTATACTTTATCCTTTGCTCCTACATCTCAAATCTCTCCTTTCGAGTTCGCAGGGGTTCTGAGTACACAAATATTTACCCGATCGAGGCAGGAATTCCACAAGGCAGTCCTGTCCTCTACATCCTCTTCACTGCTGACATTCCCATTAATCCCGACACATTCCAGGTAACATTTGTCGATGATACAGCTATCCTATCCTCCCATCCCGATCCTGTAACAGCCTCATCCAATCTCCAAACACACCTCACCCGGATTGAGCAATGGTCCAACGAATGGCGGATAAAAAATAAATCGAAATGCACTGACTTTCACTCCCCGCCGCAACTTCTGTCCACCTGTTACTCTTAATAATATTCCTCTACCCAGATCCGACACAGTGCGATACCTTGGATTCATCTTAGACAAAAGACTCACCTGGAGCCAACATACTAGACTTAAAAGACAAGAACTCAACAAACGATTCAGCTAACTATACCGACATCAAGCCGGACTTCTCATCTCTTATTATAAAACAAAATTCTAATTAATAAGACTATACTCAGACCTATCTGAACCTACGGACATGAACTTTAGGGAATAGTTAAACCACCGAACATCAAACGTATTCAATTCATTCAATCCAAAATCCTTAGAACCATAGTTAATGCACCCTATTACGTTTCCAACAGAACACTCACCATGACCTTCATATCCCTTTTTTTCTTTGACCTCATACCAACCAAATTCTCAAAATTCTATATAAAACTTTCTAACCATCCTAATCCTTTGGTTCAATCCTTATCAAGTTCCACCCATCCCTACAATCCACCTCAAATGTTGAAATGGCAGTGGTCAAGAGATATTGGAAGAGGACAAAAAAGGGGTGGTGCGCAGAAAGAAAAGAAAGGCATTGCAGGATCATGAAACTGCGATGGGAAGAAAGAAAATCAAGACTCCCAAAGAACCATTGATGTTCACGTGGTCCTTAGTGGCCGATAGGTGTTAAAAAAAAGTTATTCTGGTTCATATTAGTTAATTTCATTATTGTTCTCACCTTATTTTGGTTACATCTCTTAAGAAGCTCCAATATATAATTTGATGAGATGTTAGTCTCATCCCATGGATCAATAAAGCAATTTTATTCTGAACTATCAAACACGTGAAAAAACGAGTTGGTCCAAGAAATTTATTAAAAAATATTCATAGAATCAAACCTACTTTTGAAAAACTACAATATGTTTACTAACGTTCGTTGGTATTGGATTGGCCGATAGTGTAAAAAAAAAAAATAACAAGGAAAAAATTAGACTTTTCTCAATACCGAAATAACGTATATAAAATTAGGTATACGGCTCACAGATATTGCTTGATAGCTATTTCAGTGGTAGAAACCTGACTCATTAACATGATTTGACAGATTTCATTTTGGAGTTTTTCACACTTTCCACCACTTAGCAACATCATGTCTATAACAGCGCAGGTTTGATTCCGGTCTCGGCGAGTTGACTTTTATTTCGTAGCAGTCTCACGGAATCGAAACTAGACCTCCCTACTTCCATTTTAATAGGTTGGTTGGCATCTTGGGTTGCCTCAAGCGTGAATATAAATAAAGAAATAATTTTTTTATTTACAACTGAATAAAAATTTATACAAGTAAATTTGCTGTAGGTGACATGGTAACATGATACAAACATGTGAAGAATCTATCAACGAGTAGAACTCCAATAACATTTCTAGAAGAGAAGCCAGGTTAGAAACAAATGGATTTGTGTTGTTGGGAAGTATATCATGAAAGGAATGGTATCTGGTTCTGGCCAAATCGGCAACAAATGGAACATTGAGGTCCTGATGGATGACTTGATTTGTGACAAAGTAAGGAGCAT
>NW_027108636.1:896665-905023 GCF_000696795.3 Halyomorpha halys | reverse complement strand
ATCACCAATTTATAACTTCTGAATGTTAATAAATTGCCACTCACCTCACTTTCCGTGAATGTAAAAATGTTCTATTGTTTATAAACACACTATTTACTAAGTTCAAGAGTAAATATCGCTGTATTTCCCAGATGAGAAGAAAACAAAGGCAGAGTGATACGAGCACTGATCTGCAGTTGCCGCCATGACACCTGGTACTGAATTTAAAATTAAAATCAAAAATATACAGTGCCTTGCAATATTTACTTTTTATTGTTTTTTTTCTTATTTTCTTACTTACCCATCCAGAGGAGTGCCGTGGCATAATAAGTTTGGGAACTTCTGATCTATAGCGTACATTCTTAGAAAAATCATGTGTCCTATATTTATTCCACTTATCTACTTCGAATCACTTCATTTACCTACTTACGTCATAGATTTTTCCCTACGTTTTCGTATGTATCACATTGTTCTAAGCATCGTGTATCTATATACTATTTCTAAAACATAAATTAGGTAATCGCCGACCATCTATTACCCTCCAGAGGACCAATAATTAGAAGCCCACATCCTCATTAATGTCCTATAATTCAAAGCGTAACGAAATGAACACATCAATCAAGTAATCAAGGGTCAAGTTATGATTGTTGTATATCGTCATCGTCTTTGATAGTCGAACAAAATGCATTCAACTTAAAATTATTCTTTCTTTGAATGACTCATTCACTGAAATTAAGTGATAGGAATTAAAAGTGATAGTATAAACAAGAACACCCTTATCAAAGTAAGAAGGTCCTGGTGCTGTCAAATAAACAGAAATAGTAAGAGAAAACTATTTATTGTAGGAAGATATTCCGGGTGACGGTCAATAAACGTATCAAAATAATAAAAGAAAACTATTTATTCTAGGAAGATATTCCGGGTGACGGTCAATAAAAACAATAAAAGAAAACTATTTATTCTAGGAAGATATTCCGGGTGACGGTCAATAAAAGAAAACTATTTATTCTAGGAAGATATTCCGGGTGACGGTCAATAAAAGGTATCAAAATAATAAAAGATAACTATTTATTGTAGGCAGATAGTCCGGGTGACGGTCAATAAAGGTATCAAAATAATAAAAGAAAACTATTTATTGTTGGAAGATAGTCCGGGTGACGGTGAATAAAGTAATCAAAATAATTAAAAAAAACTATTTATTGTAGGAAGATAATCCGGGTGACGGTCAATAAAGGTATCAAAATAATAAAAGATAGTCCGGGTGACGGTCAATAAAAGTATCAAAATAATAAAAGAAAACTATTTATTGTAGGAAGATAGTCCGGGTGACAGTCAATGAAGGTAAGTGAGATCCCTCGATAGTGACTCCTTCCGTTCCTCACATTTCTTCAATTTCCAAGATCTTTTTAACAACAAGATGTATTTTAGAAACTCCTATTTCTCGACATACCTTGATTAGTTCGCTGGGAATATTGCCCTATCAATTTAAGACCACCTAATTGTTCATTGATTCAAATTGTTTAATCACAATTGTTAGATTTGTTTTGAAAAAATCAAAAATCGATCCAAAAAATGGTATCTCTGGTCGGTGGATTTAATCGAAAAAGTTGCTATACCATTCAGAGGACATATCCACCTTAAATATATAATTTCGGTTTCATATGACTTTTCGTTTTTGACCATTCTCACATATATAGAACATTTTGCGAGAGTTGATTATTTCGAATCAGGTGACCTCAAAACGTATATTTTCGTAAAAAAGATTGAATTCGAAAATGTTTAGTACTTTATATTCCATGATGAGGTCAGTGAAAGAAAAAATTTAGATATCGTTAAATAATGAATCACTCGGTGCATCAACTTCAAATTATTTTAAATTGTTGGATATATTTTTGGCTGACTACTTTTAACAGTAAAAGTTCTATCATAAGTGACTATACAACTTCCCCTAAAGTGTTATATATCACAGTTTTGACTTACACCACTTTTCCACTCAAAGGGTTATATAGCTTACTCAAATTATTACTCTTATTAAACCTCGATACAATATGTCTTTGATTTTTTTTTTATATGTTGTATGTTGAAAAATTCAAGTTTTCCTCCTACCAAGATAACGTACGGCCATCTTGGAAGAACCACTACATTTTGGGGCTTGTTCCTTATTATTATTTTTTTTTTCCAAATGCTTCTAATTCACGAAAAAAAAAAAGAGAACCTTAAGTTTTTATTGATTTTTTTTTTTTAAATAGTTTTAAATAGCACAACGAATGCGAACAGCCCATTGAATTACAAATAGGGACAATTGAGGATTACATCAAAAGAAGTTTCATGAAGTTCCACTCCCAGTTACCTACAGTTGAAGGAGCAGTGACCTAAAACTTGGGAAACCCAACCTCAATCCGAAGAATGAAGCCCAGTCTGCTGCAGGACATCCTGTTATAAATTCTATATTTATAATTTCTGTCCTATCTGGACATACGGAGTTGAGCTTTGGGGCTCCACTAAACCATCAAATTCCTCCAGAATCCAATCCTTACAGTCCAAAATCCTTCGTAAAATCCTTAATGCTCCTTACTTTGTCACAAATCAAGTCATCCATCAGGACCTCAATATTCCATATGTTGCCGATTTGGCCAGAACCAGATACCGTTCCTTCCATAATAAACTTCTCAACCACCCAAATCCACTTGTTTCTAACCTGGCTTCTCCTTCATTACCTAATAATCCTCCTAGGCGTCTGAAAAGAAGATGGCCTCGAGATCTTCTCCTCTAGAAATGTTATTGGAGTTCTATCAGTGGGTAGATTCTCCACATGTTTTTATCATGTCACTATGTCACTTACAGCAAATTTACTTGTTGTATATATGTGTATACAGTTGTAAATATCAATAAATAAATTATTAAAAAATAAAAAATAATTTCTGTTATTGTCACTCTAAAATTATATTTTATCTTCATTTCTTTTTTTTTTCTCTTCATCTTTTCTTAAATTAACTTACTCCTCCCCCCACCATAGTCAATTGTTAAAAAAAAAAATGTGTCTCTCACATTAATCATGGAAGGCCAACCAGGCCGATCTGGTATTTAATTAATAAAATTAATTTGAATAATAGGAATATAGAGGAAAAGGGGAACGGTTCATTAAAAAATGTATTTAATTAAAGAAGTAAGGTTTTTAATTTATAAAATCATTCATAGCTATTGTCACTCTCTACGAAAAAAGGGGACTTTAAATGTTCCAAGGGATAATTATAGAAGCCTCTGTGGGAATTGACGGAATAATATATATGTGGGAAATATCTTTGTGGTATCCTGGAAAATACTCTTTTATAGTTGGGAACAAAAATGTTCTCAAATTGTGGCGCCCAACTGTGAACAAAAACAAGGCAAAGGTAATTGGGCTTGTGGAGGCTGGAGTGGACCTAACTTCCCAGGCCCGGCAGGTGAGTGTTGCAATGCGCGCAGACGACGGAACTTCCTCCCCTCGACGAAGGACAAAAAGCTCCCCTCGGAAGAGAACCGTTAGAAGTACTACTTCATTGTGATCAGGAGACGCCTTGCAGACCGAGGGTTGTTCGTTATGGCGCAACAGCTCCAACAGTTCTCCTGCTACTGTCTTCGACCTGTTTGCAGCATCTGTACCCTACCTGTTTCCTACCTGTTGCAAGTACCGATGCAAGTCATCACATGAAGGATATAGATATATATTCAAACTTCTATCTTTAAAACAGTTCCGCCCACAGCTGGCTTCTTGCAAGGATTGTCCATCTTTAGAGGATATCTTTTTTAAATTTAATTTAATATAATTTAAAATTAGGCAGGCTTTATTACATCTATGATCCTCAACAATTCAAAATAATTAACAATATTATTTATATATTTATAATCTTAATATTTTCTTGAGACTTATGCGATTTTGGAGCGTTTTTTTTTTATGATTTTAAACTTGGTCATTCAGTAGCCTAAGATGCAAGGAACATTACTATGGCGATCACCGGGGTATATACAATTTTTTTGGCTGGTGACACTGGCTAACCAACCTATAAGAATACCTTCACCTGCAATTGTCGATGATGAACTTGGACTTACTTTAGAAGAAACTCCTAACCAAATAGTTGAAGTACTTACAGCACAAATGAATACAAGTGTATCGACAGTTTCCCGACGGCTGAAGACCATTGCTAAACTAAAAAATACCTATGGGTACTTCATGAACTTAAAGAGTGGCGACAGCTGAAGCATTATGAGACATTAATACCTAGTATCATTTCAATTCAATTTGTTTCTATATTTTAATTCATTTAAAATGTTTTTGAAAGAAGTTATTACACAATAATGATTTAAAAAACAAGAAGAGAGATCCAAATAAAACAGCACTACTACAGTATGAAACCAAAAACCAGTATATTTTTGATTTTGAAAATACAATAATTTTACATAAATAAAATAATACATTCAAAAAGAAAAATATTTGAATCCATATACATATCTGAAAATATTAATTATACACTGAATTTTAAATCAGACACAAAAAATCTGAACCAACACTATGTAGAGATATTAAGTAAAATTAATTTATAAAAAGTATGGGATAAATTAAATATTGATAATTATAATTAACCTTGATTCGTAAAATAAAGAGAAAATTTAACAAAAATATTGTTACAATAAATAATTTTAATGCTTGATCTGAATGGAAGTTTACTAGGATTGTTGTGATAAATTTTAACAAAAAGGTGACTGTGATAAAGAATTTAAATTTTTGTTTTAATGTGAAAAATGACTAATTAGGTAATTAGACATAATAATAGGATATATTTATTAACAAAAAATATATGTTTATCTATGTAAAAATATATGTTTTAATGTTTCATAGAAAAATTGGTGAATTGGCCTGGGCAGAACAGCCTGCATGAAGTTATGTTTTTAAATTATTCAGTTCTAAAATTGTATTAAGGTAAGATAAATTATAAATAATATATATTTTTTTAAAAATAAATAATCAAATTTTATCCATTATAGTCTCAAAACCTTTTATTTCTCTTATAAGTCCGACGTTTCGGCCAATCCGGCCATCTTCAGGGACAATCTACTACAAAACAGCTTTTATTACATGTATGATCCTACAAACATTTCAAAACACTTAACATTATTATTTATAATTATAACCTTAATACAACTTTGAAACCATATAATTCAAAAAAATTTAACTCCATTCAGGCTATTCTGCCCAGGTCAAAAACATCAATTTCTATGAAACATTAAAAACATTAGGTAAAAAATATTTGTTTGTTAATAAGTATATCCCACATATCGCACTAGTATTTCTAAATTGACACAACTCAAAAATCGGTGTTTTTGAGTTATGACTATGAAATAAATCGGTAAATATATCTTTATGAATCATCAAAACTGTATCAACCTAGCTTCAGAGCTTGTCCGCCAGAGGGCACTTGTGTCACTCTTGCTGCCTTAATGATATTCCCCCTCCAAAGGCAAGAGTGTCACATTTTCTTAAATTTTGAGTTGTGTCACTTTAGAAATACTAGTGCGATATGTTTAATTACCTAATTAATCAAATATCACTTAAAACAAAGTCAAAATCATTTATCAGCAGACACTATTCCTTAAACTTTTATCACAACACGTTTTTGACTTTGTTTTAAGTGATATTTGACTAATTAGGTAATTAAACATATGTGGGATATACTTTTTAACAAAAAAATATTTTTTACCTAATGTTTTTAATGTTTCATAGAAATTGATGTTTTTGACCTGGGCAGAATACCCTGCATGGAGTTAAAGTTTTTTGAATTATATGGTTTCAAAGTTGTATTAAGGTAAGGTAAATAATAAATAATACTGTTAAGTATTTTGAAATGTTTGTAGGATCATACATGTAATAAAAGCTGTTTTGTAGTAGATTGTCCCTGAAGATGGCCGGATTGGCCGAAACGTCGGACTTATAAGAGAAATAAAATGTTTTGAGACTATAATGGATAAAATTTGAATTATTTATTTTTAAAAAAATATATATTATTTATAATTTATCTTACGTTAATACAATTTTAGAACTGAATAATTTAATAACATGACTTCATGCAGACTATTCTGCCCAGGCCAATTCACCAACTTCTCTATGAAACATTAAAACATATATTTTTACATAAGTAAACATATATTTTTTGTTAATAAGCATGTCCTAGAGTATGTCTAATTACCTAATTAGTCATTTTTCACATTAAAACAAAAATTTAAATTCTTTATCACAGTCACCTATTTGTTAAAATTTATCACAACAATGCTTGTAAACTTCCCTCCATTCAGGTCAAGCATTAAAATTATTTATTATAACAATATTTTTGTAAACGTTCCTCTTTATTTTACGAATCAAGGTTAATTATAATTATCAATATTTAATTTATCCCATATTTTTCATAAATTAATTTTGCTTAATATCTCTGTATAGTGTTGGTTCAGATTTTTTGTGTCTGTTTTAAAATTCAGTGTATAATTAATATTTTCAGATATGTAATTGGATTCATTTTTCTTTTGAATGTATTATTTTATTTATGTAAAATTATTGTATTTTCAAAATCAAAAATATACTGGTTTTTAGTTGCATACTGTACTAGTGCTGTTTTATTTGGACATCTCTCCTTGTTTTTTAAATCATTATTGTGTTGATAACTTCTTTCAAAAACATTTTAAATGAATTAAAATATAGAAACAAATTGAAATGAAATAACACTAGGTAATAATGTTTCATAACGCTTCAGCTGTCGTCACTCTTTAAGTTCATGAGGTACCCATAGGTATTTTTTAGTTTAGCAATGGTCTTCAGCCGTCGGGAAACTGTCGATACACTTGTATTCATTTGTGCTGTAAGTACTTCAACTGTTAGGTTAGGAGGTTCTTCTAAAGTAAGTCCAAGTTCATCATCGACAATTGCAGGTGAAGGTCTTCTTATAGGTTGGTTATCCAGTGTCACCAGCCAAAAAATTTGCATACACCCCCCCCCCCCCGGTGATCACCGTAGTAATGTTCCTTGCATCTTAGGCTATTGAATGACCAAGTTTAAAATCATAAAAAAAAAAAAAAAAAAAAAAAAAAAAAAAAAAAAAAAAAAAAAAAACTTGCTCCAAAATCGAATTTTTCCATGGTTATATTTCATGGCATACTAAACAATGTGGAATAAATGCGAATGATAGTAACTATAATAGAAAAAAAAGATAACTAATAACAGCGTAATCTGTAACCTAACCATATAGGTAATAAACAGCAAATGTCCAAATCTAATTCCTGAAATAATGAAAACGGGCTTTTATATGAAATAATACCTAAAATTAAACATTAAATGGACAAAATGAAAACTTGCTTATTTAAATTTAATTTAGTGGGTCATAACTTAAGTTTATAGAATTATAAACTGTAATCCTCTTAAAACAGATAAATAATAAATTAATTAGTATAGTATGTAGTTATGTATAATTATTGAGTTTTATTTTTGCTCCTTTTTTTCTTTAGCTCTTAGTCCTGTTTTCTGACTTCTTTATGAGTTCTTTTCCTTAATTGAGGCTAAACTTTTCATTTAATTAAAGGAAACCGCAGGATTAAGCTTTCTTTTTCTCAAAGATTTTCTTCTTTTCTTTTTTCCTTAATTATCCTTTTCAAATAATTAAACTGACCAAAATATTTTAATAAAGGACGAGAATAAAGCTACAATTCATAATTCGTGTTATTTCTTACAAATATTAATGGAAAAAGTGAAGATAAAACCTTTTGAAAATATTTAATTATGAAATATGTTTCCAAATTTCAGTTATGCTTTTGCCCTAAGGCAATCCTTCCAGGCCAACACTTGAATCCCTTTTTGTTGAATTCAGTCGTTATGACCGTTTTGACATGAGTTCATGAATCAGGGGACATTCACTTAAATCCCTTATTTTTTTTTTCGAACCAACTGAAACTTTGATGGACCAACGTTATGGTCCCAGTTTTGAAATATTTACTTAAAATTGGGAGAGGAGACTATACGATAGTAAAATCGAGCAATATTTAAAATACAACTGAAATTGGAAAACGGCATGAAACCCTCCACCCCGCCCTCTGTGGTAGCCTTACTTATCTCAAATTTAATACAGAAACTTTTAGCGAGTAGGTTGGTCGATGTAAGACATATCACAGTCTCACTAGAGGAGAGATCATAACACACAATAAAGCCATCCTTGCTGACCGGACCCGCCCCACTAAGACCCCCCTAAGATTAGATTAGATTTTTATTAAGGGCGATAAACATCTAGGTTATTACACCCTTTTTACTTCATCTATCTTCTTGTCTTTTACATTTGATAGTTGAATGTAGACTATTTCCTTTTT
>NW_027108636.1:891314-896170 GCF_000696795.3 Halyomorpha halys | reverse complement strand
AGAAAGGAAACACTTTTTTTATGATGTTTTAGCATGTCTATATAGTTATGAATTTTGTCTATCGTAGGTCCGCTTTGATTGAAGTTTGATAGACTCTGGAGTGCAGACATTGAATCTGTACAAATGAGTATGTTTGAGTATTCACTTTCTATAGATAAATGAATGATTCCCCTAAGATATATCACTTTTGAAATATTTACCTAAAACAGGAAGAGGAGACTTACGATTGTTTCAAACTTCAATAGTTCCAAGTTCACTTAAATCCTGATAAAGCGACGGTCCCATATCAATTTTGAAACATTTACTTAAAACGTAAATTTAAAATAGTTATAATGATTAATATTTAAGAAGTGGCTAAAATAGGAAAACAGATCGCCTTCTAATAGGATTTTGTGTTATGATCCACTCTTCTGAAATTGTGACATGTTGTACATCGACCAACATACTCGATTAATAAAAATGTAGATATGTAATTGTAAATTTCTCACTTTGTAATTTCAACTGTATGAACATGCCAATTGTAATCTAATTTGTAAATCCAGTGTAAATGGCCCGAGTGGTCGAAACACTTGAATAAAAAAAAAAAAAAAAAAAAAAGATGCAGAGAATTTAGAAATTTTGCTATTCCTTCTCACACCACACTCCATTCAAAAATCCAATACATACAAATATCTTGTTTCTGAGAAAAGTATCTGTATCTTTGCCGATATAATAGAAGATAATACAATATATTCCTATTATTTTTTTTTTATTTTTATTTTCAAATCCTCTTTATTGATATATAATAACAATTACAAATATATGATAATACAGAGTATATATACAAATTACATACTAACTTTGTTTGCCGTATGGCAGTATAAGTTGAGTTACAGGGTCCGCTGAAGGCGGTTTAACATTGGTAGCATCCTAGTTGGGGGCTTGCATAGAATGGAGAGGGACCATTCCGGCTGGTGGTGGTGGATATTCCTATTAGAAGGAAATCCTTAGTTATCTTAGCTTTAAAACAGACATTTATAGCGAGTAGTATTGGTTGATCTCCGTCATGCCGCAATCTCACAAGATCTGGTTGGAGCTCCAAATTATCTTTGTTATTTCTTACAAATAATAATAGAAAAATTAAAGTAATATACAATGGTATTTATTTTTATATTTTATATTTTTGGTTTACTTTATTATCATCAGATTATCTTCCATTACCAACATATTTTTAGTTTGTTTTTTTTGTATCTCTCTTAGCCCTCATGAATTCCTCCAAAGTTGGGTGAAACGTAGTTGAAAACTATTTTATTTTTGACCGCATCCCGATCATCTATCTATTTACAATTTTTTTTGTTATTTAAATTCGCAACTTACTGCTATACAAGATCCGTAAATTCCTACCCCCTACATATTATATCATTATCCGTTCTTATCTCTCAGACAGGTTATTTCAAGTAAATCACAACAGGGCATATTCATCCCAGTTTCCTCAGTCTGCTGGTGTACCTCAGGGTAGTATCCTTGGTCCTATCCTTTATACAGTTTTTACAGCTGATATCCCAACCCATCCTAACACTATTATCACCACGTATGCCGATGACACATGCCTATTGTCAGTGAATAATGATCCTTCCATTGTATCCCAATCCCTCTAATTCCACATCACCACCCTCGAAGAATGGTGCCAAAACTGGAGGATTAAAATAAATTCCAATAAATCCCACCAAATCACATTTCGTCGTAAACCTTCGTCTTGCCCTACAGTATCTTTTAATAATACCCCACTCATTCCTGTTGAACAGATCTGTTACTTAGGACTAAATCTAGACAAACGACTGACTTGGAATCCTCATACGAGACTGAAAAGACAGGAAACTGCTCGTCGATTCCGGCTATTACAACGTTTACTAGACAAACGGTCCAAACTTCAAATCCATTACAAAAGACTGATCTACATGACTATTATAAGGCCTATTTGGACATACGGAGTTGAGCTATGGGGCTCCACTAAACCATCTAATTCCTCTCGAATCCAATCCTTACAGTCCAAAATCCTTCGTAAAATCCTTAATCCTCCTTACTTTGTCACAAATCAAATCATCCATCAAGACCTCAATGTCCCCTATGTTGCCGATTTGGCCAGAACCAGATACCAATCCTTCCATAATAAACTTCCCAACCACCCAAACCAACTCGTTTCTAACCTGGCTTCTCCTTCACTACCTAATAATTCTGCTAGACGTCTGAAAAGAAGATGTTTTTGGAGTTCTATCAATGGGTAGATTCTCCACATGTTTTTATCATGTCATAATATCACTTACAGCAAATTTACTTGATGTGTATATACGTATACAGTTGTAAATATCAATAAATAAATTAGTAAAAAAAATCGTTACTTAAATGTCAATTCCATGGCATTTAATCGATTTAAATGTGTTCCTATTTTGGATTTGGACGAATGTTATATTATGATGGAATAATATAATTTTAAATTGAAAACAATTGATTGCATTTAATTTTAGTGTTATTTTATCTCGTTCCTTGTGTGTTATTCCCATTATTTTTTTATTTATTAATTTTAATAACCCTTTTACTGGAAGAGTCTTATGGAATTAAAATGGATTTAGTGAATGACACAAATTCTTCCTTATTAAAATACAATAGTTTATTTCATATCATCAGCAACGTTTCGGGAGATTTCCCCCATCTTCAGGCTGCTAAAAAACAAATAATAGTAAAACTTGCTAATGATCATACATTTTAGGAGAATAATTACCTTTCTGAAGGTAACACATAAAATGTATGACCATTAGCAAGTTTTAATCATTAAATGACATTAATATTATAATATATTAGCAAGAATGACAAATAGGAGAAAATTATATGTCATATATAGGTTTTTAGTTATCAAGTAAATAATTTATAAATAGTTCTTTGAGTGTATATGATATATTAGTGTTGTTGTAAGCGCATGTTTAAGGTTTTTGTTGAATTTGTTTTTTAGCAGCCTGAAGATGGGGGAAATCTCCCGAAACGTTGCTGATGATATGAAATAAACTATTGTATTTTAATAAGGAAGAATTTGTGTCATTCACTAAATCCATTTTATTTATAAATATATTTTGAAAGGAATATGGTCCGGGTGCGGTCAAGAAAAACTCAAATAGTAGAAATATACTAATTTAAGGTTAAGAATAGTAGAAATATACTAATAAGGCTCATTAAATTAGTAAATTAGTATATTTCTACTATTTGAGTTTTTCTTGACCGCACCCGGACCATATTCCTTTCATCTTCACACACGGTCAATCAATAATCTTCCATAAATATATTTTATTTTGCCTAAATGTGAGAAAAACACGTTTATAAAAAAAAATTCTCTGTTTTTCTTCCCATTTCATATAAAACTGGCGAGGCTGAAAACCTCCGAAAAAACACCATCCCTCAAAAAATAATGAATTACGCCAGACGTAAGAGGCGGGCTGCGTTCGCCTGATAAGAAAAATGACAGTGTATGTAAATGTGCTTTATTTGCCTTTAATAGAGTCACTGTTTGTATAATTGTGAACAAACAGGGTTCCCTGTTAGCACGGAAGATACTTTGTACAGCTCTCTGGAAATAATTTAAGGTAAATACAAACTGTACATACGTTGTTATTTGCGTATATAACATGTCATGCTTGTTAGCTTTAATTTATTTGTCTTATACTTACGCGTTAATGAACCTTAATTTAAATTGCTATAATATTTTATATATTTAGGTGAGATTGTTCCAGTTTTCTCTTAAGATGTTTTCTGATTTGATTTCATCAGTTCTTTAAACATTTTTTTTTTAATATAATTTTTTCCATTTCTTGAGACTGGTAATTATTTATTAAATAAATCGAATGGTATCCTTGTTTAGTCCAATGTTTCGGACATTCTCAAGGACAATCTTCAAAATATAAATTCTCTCCTCACATCAAAATTTAAAAATTGTTTTGCAGGCTATTCTGGTCAGATTAATAATTATAAGCCAAACAAATCCTATATTTTAAAAAAATTATCAATTTTTAAAACTTTTAATTTTCAATTAATGTACACTATCACAACAATTTAACGAACTGTGGATTAATTGAAAATTAAAAGTTTTAAAAATTAATAATTTTTTTTTTAAAATAGGGTTTGTTTGGCTTATAATTAATAACCTGGGCAGAAAAGCCTGTAAAACAATTTTTAAATTTTGATGTTGAGGTGAGAATTTATATTTTGAAGATTGTCCTGGAGAATGGGCGAAATGGCCGAAACGTTGGACTATTGATGTAATAAAGAGTGTTGAGACTTAAGAAGGATACAATTTGATTTATTTTATTAATATTATTTTTTATTAACTAACAGACTCCACAATTCTACGCAATTGCTTGATTTAGGGATATAAATAGATTAATTGAATACAATTAATATAAATTAATATATTAAATTATTTAAAAATTTGACTAATGATTTAATTAATTTCTAATTATATCTGTTTAGTTTATTGGGGTAAATAATATTATGTAATAAAAAAAATAAAAATAGCTACAACACGACTCAACTGAACTAGATTAAATTTAGGAGTGATTTAGGTTTCTATAAACTGCACCAAAGAGCACAAATCTAATTAAATAAATTAGAACTGGAGATATAAAATAAAACGTTTGAAAATTTTTCCTTCAATTGAAACTAATATTTCATCCCCGAGGTACCGCCGTTCTTACCCCATCAGAACTCAGTACACCCCTTAAAAAATTACAAATATTAGGAAAATGGCTAGCCAAGTGGGATGAAAGCTCTCCGAGTAAATTAAAAGAAATAAAACGATCAGTAAAACCATGGTCGACATCCTACCGCAACAG
>NW_027108636.1:888484-889364 GCF_000696795.3 Halyomorpha halys | reverse complement strand
TACATTTTATCCAATTCATAACTTCTCTACATTTCATCCAATTCATAATTTCTCTACATTTTATCCAATTCATAACTTCTTTACATTTTATCCAATTCCCACCGTTGCATTGCTGGATGTTTGCTCCTTTCAGACATTACCGACATTAGATTTATTAGGGATTATTTGTGACAAAGTAAGGGCATTGAGGATTTTTTGGACTGTAAGGATAGGATATGAGACTGAAGTTTTAAAAGCGAATGTTGTTAAATCAGCATTATGCTCTATGGTTACTAATTATTAAACGTTTATTTTACTAAGTATATCAATTTGATGTTTTTTTAATATACAATTTATCCCATCTAGGGTTAAATATATCTTTTAAAAATAAGAATCAACAAGTAAGAACCATAACTCGAATAGGAAGCTTTAATAAATTCATTAAACTTCTCTACACTTTATCGAATTCATAACTTCTGTACATTTAATCCAATTCATAACTTCCCCACATTTTATCCAATTCATAACTTCTCCACATTTTATCCAATTCATAACCTCTCTACATTTTATAAAATTCACAACATTTCTACATTTTATCCAATTCATAACTTCTTCACAATTTATCCGATTCATAACTTCTCTACATTTTATCCAATTCATAACTTCTCTACATAACGCTGAATGTTTGCTCCTTTTATCTACATTACCACCATTTAGATTTAATAGGGATGATTTTATTTGTGACAAAGTAAGGAGTATTGAGGATTAGAAATTTTTTTGAGAATTTTTTGTTTCTGCTGGTGACCATTGTTCATATAATTTTTCATAACTTCTCTACATTTTATCCAATTCATAACTTCTCTACATATTATCTAATTCATAACTTCTACACATTTTATCC
>NW_027108636.1:881830-883003 GCF_000696795.3 Halyomorpha halys | reverse complement strand
AAAGGATACAAATTTTTGATTGATTTAATAAATATTTCTATTTATTTAATATAATTTACAACTGTATAAATAATAAATACAATAAGTAAATCTGTGGACTGTTTCATTTACACTTGAAAATCTTGGGAAGGAACCACCCGTTGGTGGTATTTCAAGCATTAATTTAAATTAGAAGGTCCCTTGGCCATCTTCTTTTCAGACGCCTCGGAAGAAGATTGAAGTAAGAATTTAAATTTTGTACAAAAACGACACCATTTTTAATTAAACTCGGTATATTAATGTGCACATAACTGGACATTAATTATTATCCTAAATGAAATAGTTAAATAGTCTTTTACTGTAGAGAATGCAGTCTCTAGCTAGGAGAAAGAGACCAACACTTGGGTACCGTAGGGCGATGCATTGGCCTGGGCAATGTTCCAAAATATAGGAGTCCTGTCGCAGCGTGAGTAGCTTTTTGGAACGGTCCCTAGAGGCTAAACACTTCGCAACTGTTTTTGTTGCCAACATCTGCGTGTCGTTCATTCATCAACTGCTTAAACCCTCTGTGTGTGTGTGTGTGTGCTATTGTCATTTAAACAGTACCACTGAATTGGCGCATTTGAATATTTTTTTTTTCTGTTACAAGTGCTAGTTAATTATATCAGTTTAAAAACAAAAAAACCTCGAAACATAATAACATTATTGGTGTAACGACTTGAAAGGAATTAAATACTTGTTTTTTTAAAATAATTTATTTATTGATATTTACAACTGTATACAAGTAAATTTGCTGTATGTGATATTATGACATGATAAAAACATGTGGAGAATCTACCCATTGATGGAACTCCAAAAACATTTCTAAAGGAGATGATCTCGAGGCCATCTTCTTTTCAGACGCCTAGGAGGATTATTAGATAGTGAAGGAGAAGCCAGGTTAGAAACGAGTTGGTTTGGGTGGTTGGGAAATTTATTATGGAAGGATTGGTATCTGGTTCTGGCCAAATCGGCAAAATAGGGGACATTGAGGTCCTGATGGATGATTTGATTTGCGACAAAGTAAGGAGCATTAAGGATTTTACGAAGGATTTTGGACTGTAAGGATTGGATTCGAGAGGAATTAGGTGGTTTAGTGGAGCCCCATAGTTCAACTCCGTATGTCCAAATAGGCCTTATAATAGTCATGTAGAT
>NW_027108636.1:825957-880670 GCF_000696795.3 Halyomorpha halys | reverse complement strand
TATATCAATTTTTACGGTCAACTATACATACATATATAGAATATGAAATATTTCATTTCAGAAACCATTGGCCGTACAGATGTCTGCCAGCACTCAAATTAAAGCTAGTTATATTTACTATCAAATAGTCAATAATGTTTATCTTTGTAGGACTAGTAGTTTTTATGATATTTGACAAAATAAACTCACAAAATGTTAATTTGTAGTTGTTCGTATAAAATGTTGGATTTTTGAAAAAATATACCTCCAGATCCATTGGACGCACATATGTCTGCTAATATTCAAAATAAAGGAAATTTAACTTACTATAAAGTAGCTTATGATATTTATCTTGGTAGAGATAGTAGTTTTTATGATATTAACATATGAATATATATTTGGCAAATAAAAATTTGTTCGAGCAACTATAAATCAATTTATAATAGCAAATTTCTTCATCATACACTACTTTATAGCTCATTAAATTAGCTTTAATTTGAGTGCTAATAGACATCTGTACGTCAAATGGTTTATATGATATAGATTTTAGTACGCCCCATACAACATTTTTATGAAATGTTGCTTTTTAAAAAACTATATCTCGAAAACTGTTTAACGTAAATAATTCTATTATGGCTCATATTTTAGAAAATTTACTCTTCTTTAAATGACGTTCTCTTAAGTTTTCTTGTGTTGTTCTTACTTTTTTAGATATAGAGCTCCAAATGAAAAAAAAAATTTTTTTATCGCTTTGAAACAGCCGCCATTATTTATTCCCCCTACATATTCCTGGCAGACTCATCAATTTTGACTATTAATTATACATAGTTTTCATTAAAGTAATCAGAAATAGGGGTGAGATAACAGCCTTTTCTCTCGTCTTGGGCTCTTGTACTATAAGAAATGCTATTAGAGTGCCACCAATGAGAAGTTTCTCTAGATGCCATTATAAGATATCAAAACATTTACTGGATGTATTTTTATGTATATGTCAATAAATAAATTAATAAAAAAAATTATTAAGGTAGTAAGACTTCGGACGGCTGACATTATGATAATGAGAGTAAGCAATATCGGTGCTCTTTGAGAGGAATTAAGATGGAAGATATCCCGGGTAGAGGAGGAATCATTTAGTTGTCGGGAGAACCGCTGAAGGCAGCTTAACGAGCAGTTGGCTTAGCGGCTTCGGATCCAATCCTTGTCTCCTAATTACCGTCTCTCTCTTAACATAATCAAATTAAACTGACATCTATATCTTGTAAGGTATGGAATGAGGACAAATATAATTAATAATGAATGAATAATTAAAGAAAAACTAAAAAAAAAAAAAAAAAAATAGTACGATATGATACCTATATCTGTTCAATCGTTCACTAGAGAAGCTAATAATTATATCTATATCAAAGAAAACTAAAGAAGAAAGATAGTCCGGGTCAACAAAGATATTAAAATAGTAAAAAAAAACTATTTATTGTTATCCAACGTTTCGTCCCACTTTGCAAAGCGTCTGCAAGTCAGGTATGCCAGTTTGAAATAAAGATGACAACTCAGTTTTTTATAAGGGCGTTAAAATTAAATGGTAAAATTGCAAAAAAAAGCAAACATTTAGCTTTCCAACAGTTGTGTCAACATTGAAATTTGAAAAAAAATAAAGTAGTTATGAACGATTATACGAAGAATGGACTCCGTGGGAAAAAAAATTTCTCCAAGTTCAATAATTTCTAGTTTTTAATTTCTTTGAAAAATGGTATTGGGTTTTAAAATAAGTAGCGTTTTTCAATATTTCTATTTAATCCTCTCTGTTTATAAAATCATGTATACTTAGTCAATAATGTTTACATATGCTAAAAAAAGGATATGTTAAGGTGCTTATATGCATCAGTTTCCACCGAGATTCCTTATATTTAAGTGGCATTTTGTTTGCTAAAAATGGAAGAGAAAAAAATTCATTTTCATTATTTAATAATTTTTTATTTTCGAAAAGGAAAATCCGCTGCACATACGGTTAACACAATTTGCAGTGTGTATGGCGATGGTGCCTTAGAAGAAAGAGATGTCTGCTCGGTTCAGAACAGGAAATTTTGACTTGGAAGACGCAAAGCGCTAGGGTCGTCCTTCAACTGTTGATGATGACCAAATTCAAGCATTGATCACATACAACCCTCACTCTACGAAACGGGATATCGCAAAAACGCTCAACATATCTCATAATCGCAAAGGCTGGTTTTCCATCACGATAACGCTCGTCCTCACGTGTCTTTGCAGACCCGGCAGAAATTATTGGAGTTTGGGTGAGGTGTGATCCCCCACCATCCCTATTCACCAGACATTACCCCAACAAATTTTCACTTATTTTTGGTCCTTCAAAACTCTCTTAACGGGAAACACTTTCATTCACTCGAGGAGTTCATTGCGCAAAAATCCGAGAATTTCTGAGAGAAAGGAATTAAAAAATTACCTGAAAGATGGCAACATGTAATAGATCAAAATCGGTCATATATAATTGATTAAAATATTTACAAGAATCTGAAGTTTTTATTGAAATCACCAGTAAAAAACGCTACGAACTTATTTTACGATCCAATATTTAAAGTTTTAAGACGACTATGTTTTGCTGTTTCATAAAAAAAATTTTTGACCTATTTTAGACCTATTGTTTTTTTATTTTTAGTGAATAAAAAACCATTTAATAGAACCAGCAATTTTTTTTTTCCTATTCTTCAGAAAGTGACAAATTGATTGGTATATAATAACCATGAACAAAATGTATACTTTCAGAGCTATGCTTACATTAGTAATCTACACCAAACTTGTAAGTGCTGCACCAAAGGGCACGAACCGAATCTAATTAAACAAATTAGAACTGGAGATCTAAAATAAAACATTTAAAAAGTTTACCTTTATTTAAAACTAATATTTTCCCCTTTTGAAGGCATTAAATTTAAAATTCTTGAGAGAAGATATTCAGCTTTCTAACGGTTTTATTACCGGATAAAATGCAGAGGAGTTATGAATGATTATACAAACAATGGTCATTAAAATAAAAAATTCTTCGAATAAATAAGTGAGAAATTTCTAATTTTTAATTTCTTTGAAAAATTGTATTTAAAAGTCTCAGACGATGCTATTAACGAATATGATTTGTTTTTTCATTAAAAAAAATTCAATTTACTTTATTGAAATACTCATTGTTTTTTAATTTTAAGTGAATAATAAATCATTTAATAAAATCAGTAATTATTTTTTTCTTATTCTTCAGTAAATATAATATATTGGCATATAGTAACCATGAAGAAAATGTATACTTTCTGAGCGATGAGCAAGAATGCTTTATTTTGTTAATAACTTTTTTTTTTACAAGAGATATTGGCATTGCCTCTAACCATCCGGGGAAAATTCACACAGTGCATAAAATACGAACTAACAAATATTAATTTTTATAATGAGGTGTAGATAGTTGACCGTAGATTAATGATTGGAGAAGATGATCGGGAGTTGCGGCCAGCAAAGAAACAACATAAATAAACAAAAAAATATTTATTTATGCCGACGTTTCGACTTGATTTTCAGGTCTTCATCGGGGCTATAAAAACAAAAAGACAACAATCATCATTTAGAGAGAGAGAAAAAGGTTGATTAATAACTATGGACAAAGACAGTAGTAGATTGATTACATTATTATTTATATACATATAAATTTGAGTAATGATACAGTGGAAAGAATCTATAAAGAATTAGTTAAATTAAAAATGGAGCTTAAAAAAAAAAAAATGTAAAAGGAAAGAACAGGGAGATAGAAGGAATAAATGGAGAAAGTAAGAAATGCGAGAGTAAAGTTATAGGAAGAGAATCCAGGCTACATTGATATAAATTGCAGGAAAAACCGCTGATATAGAGTGCAGGTCGGCAAAAGACAATATTGTTTTTTTAATTTCCACTGTATCATTTATTTATTACTCACATTTATATGTATATAAATAATAATGTAATCAATCTACTACTGTCTTTGTCCATAGTTATTAATACACTTTTTCCTCTCTAAATGATGGTTGTTGTCTTTTTGTTTTTATAGCCCTGATGAAGACCTGAAAATCAGGTCGAAACGTCGGCATAAATAAATATTTTTTTGTTTATTTATGTTGTTCTATGCTGACCGCACCCTCCGATCGGCTTCTCCAATCACTAATCTACGGTCAACTATCTACACCTCATTATAAAAATTAATATTTGTTAGTTCGTATTTTATGCACTGTGTGAATTTTCCCCGGATGGTTAGAGGCAATGCCAATATCTCTTGTAAAAAAAAAAAGTTATTAACAAAATAAAGCATTCTTGCACATCGCTCAGAAAGTATACATTTTCTTCATGGTTACTATATGCCAATATGTTATATTTACGATTCTAATATTTTTATATAATAATATAATATTTTTATATTATATTTATGATTCTATTAAATGATTTTTTATTCACTAAAATTAAAAAAAGACAAACATGATTTCAGTAAAACAGGTCAAAAAAATTGTTTTATGAAACAGCAAAACATAATCGTCTTAAAACCTTAAATATTGGGTTATAAAATAAGTTCGTAGCGTTTTTTACTGGTGATATCAATTAAAACTTCAGTTCTTGTAAATATTTTTAATCAATTATATATGATCGATTTTGATCTATTACATGTTGCCATCTTTCAGTAATTTTTTAATTCCTTTCTCCCAGAACTTCTCGGATTTTTGCGCAATAAACTCCTCAAGTGAATAAAAGTGTTTTCCGTTAAGAGAGTTTTAAAGGATCAAAAATAGGTGGAAATCTGTTGGGGCAATGTCTGGTGAATAGAGATGGTGGGGGATCACATCTCAGCCAAACTCCTACTGTCTTTGTCCACAGTTATTAATCAATTTTTTTCTCTCTAAATGATGGTTGTTGTCTTTTTGTTTTTGTAGCCCTGATGAAGACCTGAAAATCAGGTCGAAACGTCGGCATAAATAAATATTTTTTTGTTTATTTATGTTGTTTCTTTGCTGACCGCACTCCTTCTCCAGATAATCTTCTCCAGTCATTAATTTTTATATATTAGATTGTTGGCCATGTATTATATAAATCACTGAGATGTTAGTTGAACTTGAAATGGAATATCTATTTCCTAAGAATTCCTAAATTCTATTCAATTCGAATAAATGAATTTTTCAAGAGTTTTTAATGATAATTATATTCATTCTGTAACCATAATATAAATGTGAAACGGTTATTTCAAAAAGACCATAACCCAAAGTCCACTGGGTACTTCATTGATGGAGAAAGTAGGTTGTGAGAGTAGGTTTCCACGTCGTGCCTAAAAAATAGCCCTTAAAGGGTTCGGTAAAGTACTTTATCTGAGGAAGTACTGTCCCTTGGTGAGTGACAAGGGAACACAATCTCGAAGCGGCCAACATAAATAACATTGTCCTCATGGAGAAAACAAAATAAAAATTAAACCACAGACGAGCCATATCAGACGAAGCAGCTATAATTATTTTTACAGTCTCTAACGTGGGAACATAAAGCCCATTAAACATTTTTATTGCTGCGGTTATAGCGATATTGTCTGCTGCAATATTTCACGTAGCCTGAGTCGCCCTCAAAGACAATTAATACAAAATTAAATGTATTTTAAGCCTACGTCGTTTTGGTGTGTGCTATCTATTGTGACATCACTGAGATTAATTACTGAAGACAAGTCACGCAGTGCCTCGGTGTTTTATTTTCAGCTGTTAATCAGCAGTTTAGGAAGGGAATAATACGCAAAGTTCAATAAGGATCTATAACCACTAATTTTGAATTGGCTTTATGTTTATGTATTTATCAGTTATAAAAGGAAAAACGAATAATTATAAAGAATAAATCGATTCTTAGGCGCCACTTTTTTTCCTTGTAAATAACGAAAATCGCGAAACGATGACTCCAATTTACCAACAATAAAACTACAGTATACCCCTATCTAAACTATTATCGAACTACGACCACTGGCGAATATCATTACATGTAGATAACAGAAAACCTAGGGGTGATACCTATTCACCTATGGAATTATCGTAATATTAATTGAATCACCAAAAAACATAATAAATTAACAAATGGAAAGCAGTATATATGTATAAGAATGATCAACAGAACTATATGAATTAAAGTTTAATAATAATAAGAAATATATGTACACAAAATGAAAAGGAGAAAAAAAGAATTCTTATCAATTAAAAAAACTTATAAGTTGATTTAACCTTATAAACTAAATTTACACTATTACAAAAAAGAGGAGCATAAAATAAATTTAGTTCGAACCCCACGTAGTCCTTGGTTGCACTCCTGGCAGAACACAGGGTTGTCCGATATCTCCTTTTCGGTTACCGTTTCAACTTCCTCAGAAGTATGAAGATGACTCCTGACCACTCTCCTATCCAGGACGGGCTTAAAAAAAGTTTCCACGCATTGCACTATATCCCCACTTCTAGTGTTAGTGGGCGCCTATTGAAGTCAGTCACTTTAAGCGGAACAAAACATTAACTAAAATCTCTTGTATGGTGATATTTCGATACTCACAGAGTAAAGACACAGGACCTGATAAACTATCAGCATCTCATATTAAACAATCGTAACATTTTCAACTCTCCCCCCTCCTTCTCAACGCATATATCGCCAGTGTTCTTTTTTTTCACCATGACAACCGTAACAGGTCATTTTTAAAGAAAGTTAAGTTTAGGATTTGATAATCTGAACAAATGACCAACATATAATCCTAATACAACACTGAAAAGAAAAGAATCTGCACGTCGATTCTGACAGCACTTACTGGACAAATGGCCTAAAGTTTATCCATTACTAAAGACTGATCTATCTGGACATAGGGGGTTGACCATGGGGCTCCACTTAACCATCTAAACCCTTCGTAAAATCTTCAATGGACTTTGTCCCTAATAAATTCATCCATAATGATCTTAATGTTTCATATGTGACTACTCTAGTCTTAGCCAGATATCAATCCTTCCCAAAATTAAGTGTACTCTATTTATGATTTATGGGTGGACCCCAGGAGGGTTCCGGAACCCACAGGGTTGACTCACGGCTACATTGTAGCAGTAAATAATTTTCTGCCCAGCCGGTTAGGAACCAGGGCCCTTGGAAATAGTAAAACCGTGCCTTACCACCGCACTCCACTCGAAAAAAAATTTTTTTTTAATTATTTATTTAATGTAATTTACAACTGTACCAAATCATACAATAAGTAAATATGTTGTATGTTTCATATACACTCGAAAATCTTGGGAAGAAACCACCCATTGGTGGTACTTCAAACATTAATTTAAACTAGAAGGTCCCGTGGCCATCTTCTTTTCAGACGCCTCGGAGGATTATCAGGGATTATTAAGGATGAAAGATTAAGAACTAATGGGTTAGGATGGTTAAGGAGTTTGGAATGAAAAGACGCATATCTGTTTTGGGTCAAATCTGCAACGAATGGGATGTTAAGGTCTTTATGAATGAGTTTCTTGGTGACGTAATAAGGAGCATCAAGGATTTTACGTAGGATTTTGGATTGTAACGATTGGATGCGGGAAGAATTTGATGGTTTGGTGGAGCCCCACAGCTCAATTCCATATGTCCAAATTGGTCTGATTCGAAAAAAAAATTAGTGGGGTATTATTAAAGAATATTGCAGGATTGGAATCCATTGGCTTACGATGAAGGTTAAATAAGATTTGGATATTGGAATTTAATCATTATTATGGTAACAATACATGTACGGGTAATTCTCTATGTAAACCTAAAAATAAAATTAATTTTTATTAATCTCTTACTCTTATTTATTGATTAATTTGTTCAAAAGCTATTCTTTGAGGTATGTTTTTAACGTATTTTTATAAATCATTAAGTCACTAATCATTTTTATTACAATATAATAATAATGGCTGTGCATTAGAGCAGTATTTATTTTTATATTTTAAAGATTAAATTCATCACTTGTGTTTATTGAGGTTAGACATTTTTCAAATTTATTGTTTTTTTAATGTTTTATAATTTTTATTTTACTAACTAAGATTATATATTAAAATTTTTGTTACTGTAACAGTGGCTTAGAGGATTCTTGTTTTATTTTTATTATTACTAAACTGACTAGTTAATTTATGTATTTTTATTTTCTCACATAAAGACCTTAATGTTCCATATGTAACCAATCTAACCCGAACCAGATATCATTTCTTCCATTATTAACTCCTTAACCACTCAAACCCCCTAGTTTCTAGCCTTGCTTCCTCTTCCATTCCTGACAACCCTCCGAGGCGCTTGAAAAGAAGATGGCTGTGGACCTACTAATGTAAAACGTCATTAGAGTGCAACCAATGGGTAGTTTCTCTACACGCCTGTACCACTCCAATTTAATTGAGTATAAATTTACTAAATGTATTATAATGTACAGTTGTAAATAGCAATAAATAAATAAATTATTTTCTCAATTAAGTTATTTCTTTCTCTTTTCTACGCAGAATTCTTATTCTTATCTCTGTTTTCCAACCTCTTATCAAAGAATTTGGTAATGTATAAAGTATGTTTAAATTCTTCGAAGTCATTTGAAAGAAAAATGGAACGTAGGACGCATATGGTTGGTGATGACCACCCATGGATTAAGAAGTGGAGAGAATCGAGTGATATCAGAGGCATGTTCTTTTTTTTTCTTTTATAAAGGAATATCCAACATAATGCTACTTGGTGACTATACATAAACATTATTGCTCTATCCACTGAAAAGGTTTCATACGCAATAATTTCAAGCAAAAGGTCACTTCGCCAATATCTCCACATAATTCTCTGTTCGTTAAGCCCAAGAGGATTGCGAAGCCTGCATCTACTAAATGCAGAACTGCAGTGGGAAATACTGCAGAATAGAATGGGAAGATTGAAGTTGGCGGTACACATTAAGAGCGGGTCGTATATATGGATTAGAGACCCGGCGATCCGAATAATATTTTAGTTCGCCTATGGCCATCGGGGGAAATATTGCCGCTCATTGAAGCTTTTTTCCTTCTCTTTTTTTTTTTTTAATTCAAACTGGCAGAGAGGTCGTTATTCAGTTTTAATTGTGATATATTACACCCCCCAGTTGCCGATAATGGGCCATTCCGCCGAGTTCCATCCGATAACCGAAAATACTAAATGGGCTCTTCTAGAAACCAATTGAATTTACAGAATATTATTTAAAGGCAATATATCTGCCATTTATGTTTTCAATTTTTGACATAAAAAACTATCCGGATGTTTTAAGAAAATAAGAAAAACATGACTAATAAGCATTTCAATATAATTATTTCATGGCATTATGAGTTTCAATTTATATTTCATGACCTCTGTGCAGAGGAGTGAATATTTCAGATGGGGGATTTTATCAGTGTCCACGTCTCGATTGAAGGTTTGCTTGGTTGGTTAATAAAGCAGTTTAAATGCATTAAATTTGTTTCTTATGCCTTAATAATATTTTCCGATAGACTAGAGCGGGCTGTGTTAAGGAAAGGAAGGGAAGGGTGTCCGTAAGAAACGTCTTTTACGATTTTGATCAAAATCGGCATATCAATGACGATTAAGTGGTTTTTAATATCGAGTGCTGTCTGTAGCAGAGGTAGGTAAGGCGTAACCTTTACAAGCTCGGAATTGCAGCGGGGCTGGTTCGAATCCGGTCTGTGGGGGGGGAGGTTTATATTTATTTACTTTTACCTTCCCCTGCCTTATAAGAAATACAGGTGTGCAGCAGTAGTTCTATGTTACATATTCATCATCAAACTACTGCTAATAAATCGATTTACAATTTTAATGATTCACGTACAGTTTTCAGTCTTCGCCTATTCCGTGCGCAGGCATTCCAGGGGCTGGTTTTCTTCTTTGACGGATATTGAAGAGCCTTGGTCCAATAATTGTTTTCCACCCGTACAAATTATTTGTAATACAGGTAGTTTTCTGTGCGGGGGTTGACATTTATGTATGTGACAGTCCCACGAAATGAAATTTGACACCATTACCATGGTTAAAATAGGGTGGTTCCCTGCAGATAACCTCTCCGTCCCCTGTATTTTAGAAATGACCAGGAAGGAAGTCATTAAAAACAAAAGGTCTTTAGTATTGGCCTGGTGTTCTCCTCATGAAAAAGTCTTACTCTAAGGTACTTTTGTTGTTTATTAAAAACAAAAAAAAATAGTTTCATTTTTAGCAAAAATAAACAAGGAATAAATAAAATATAATAAAAAATATATATGCAAGCTAAAGGAGGAAAACAGAGTCCGGATTTCGAGTTGGTAAACGCCACACGTTGGCTCAAATAAAAATAGTGCAAAATATTACTATTTGATTTTTATTGGACCGCACCCAGACCATATTCCATTTATCAATATTACATTTACGGTCAATCAGCAATCTTCCAGCATATTACTGATTCTATTAAGTTATATTATATTTACGAAAAATTGAAAAAACATAATGTTGTTTGGGGGAAAGTAAGTCAGCAAAATTTTCTTGTCGTTTAAAAGTATTATATACCATTTTTCAAATAAATTAAAAATAAGAAAATTTTTATTCCGAGGATTTTTTTTTTTTTTGTAGCGGTGAGTATTGTCCATACAATGGTTTCAAACTCCTCTTCATTTAATACAATCCCTAAGTTAATTGGAAAGCTAAATATCTGTTTTTCAGCCTAAATCAACAACTAAACGTAGATGCCCTCATAGGGGGGAAATATGGGTTCCAACTAGGGAAAAAAATCATATGTTTTATTTTATATCTCCGGTTCTAATTTATTTAATTAGACCCAGTTTGCACTCGTTGTGCAGTCTATAGAGCCCTAAACCACTGCCGATTATAGTGTAGATTGCTCGAGTAGACTTGTAGTTATTTCTATTTTTTTATTTTTAAAAAGGAGTTCAGCTATGCAGAGCAAATATTTTTTACTAAGAAATTTTATTTTCTTATTTTTTTGAAAATCCGTATTTGAGGGTTTCCTGAGGTGCTATAAACTAATGTCAATTTAGTTTAACTTTTAAAAAATCATTTTATAGGTCAGTCGTTCAAACTTTTTTATATATAGTACTAATATCGAAATGCAGTGAGGGTTATTATTTAAAACTATTCATATTTCATGTAGTATATGCAAGACAATATAATAGACCATTAAATTTTGTAAAAGAATAGGAGTTTTTCGGTAAGAATTGCAAGTTCCCGAACAAAAGTAGGGATGTATTTCATCTCCAGAAGTGGGTCTGGAGATCCCGTGGGAAATATCTCCGGACGCCCACAATCTTGTGTAATTCCGATGATGAACTCAGCCATTACACCTGATTAAAGGAGTAACCTGTTTGATGATATGTAAAGCACCTTCGGCTCCGTCCACGAGCAATCCATTATTTTCTTTACATGATTTTAGAGTCGAGTCTTTGAGGTCAAGGAACATAGTAAACAACACTATCTAAGGGAATAGTACAAGAGCCCAAGAGGAGAATAACTATGAATAATTGCTAGTCAAAATTAATGAGTCTGCCAAGTATAGGCAGGGAAATATAAAATGGTGGCTGTTACCGTTAATCCCGTTAAACGTTAAAAAAAATTGATTTTTCATTCGTAGCTTTAATATCTTTTAAAATACCAACAACACTAGAAAACCTAATAGAACATCATTAAAAGGAGGGTAAATTTGCTAAAATGTGAGCCCTAATAGAGCTATTTACATTCAATAGTTTTCGAAATATAGCTTTTTAAAAAGCAACATTTTAGGGTTAGTATTTAAAACTATTCATATTTCATGTAGTATATGCAAGACAATATCATAGACAATTATATTGTGTAACAGAATAGGAAAAAATCGCCTATATCGGACCAGTATTAACGATTATACAGCCAGGTTAGTTGTTATCAATAATGTCAACAAAGTTTCCACCTTTTCACTTCGTTTGATATAGACAAAATTTTTGAACTAAGAAATTTTATTTTCTGATTTTTTTTCGAAAATCCGTATTTAAGGGTTTCTCGAGGTGCTGTAAACGAAGGTCAACTTTGTTTCACTTCTAAAAAATCATTAACCATACTTTCATAAGTCAGTTGTTCCGAATTTTTTTAATAAAGTACTAATATTGAAGCATAATGAGGATTGTTATTTAAAACTATCCATATTTAATGTAGTATATAAAGGAAAATATCATAGACAATCAAATTGAGAAAATGAATAAGAAAAAAACATCTAAATCGGATCTGTATTAAGCACGATACAGCCAGGTTAGTTGTTATAAATCAAATCACCAGTTTCCTACCTTATCATTTCATCTGAAGGAGGGCGAAAATTTTGAGCTTAAATTTTATTTTCTGATTTTTTCGAAACTTTGTATTTAATGATATCTTGAGCTGTTAGTATTTTAACACACTGTAAGATATCTGTTGGTCTGACCAACAATACAAATTTTATTTTCGTTCCTTAGCCCTTATAATAATAATAATGGAGGCTTAAAGAACCCGAAGGTACGATGCCGATACCACTAAAAGCTCTCTCCATACATCCTTCCAGTGATGTCCCTCAAACTCAATTTTACTAAATCAGGTTTAACCCAATCCTCCCATCTACGTTTCGGTCTACCCCCTCGCGTTGAATCAGTGTTTAACATTTTTTAACGCCGCAACGCAATAACTTAAATTATATTTACAGGGTGTAGATCCCTTAATTCAGCATTGTGTAATCTTATAAATTCTCCCGTTAATTCATCCTTTTTCGTCTGAGTCGTTTGCGTAATATTTTATTTTCCAATAACCTTAAGACGCTGTTCATCCCTTAGTGTAAGAGGCCACGTCTCACATCCATAACCAATCCTTATCCCTTATATTGTTGTTCCGAGTAGCCTACGGCAACCGAAAAGTTGATTCAGAAAGGCTCCCCTGCATAAGATTAGTAGCGCCCCATGTGGCCAACAGCCAAATCTCACCTCCTCCGGCGCTCTCAGTGGCAAGAGAAGTAACCCTGATGAGTGTGAGATAGCCATCTTGTCTTCAGCCAGAGAAGCGTCCATCCTTTTGTTTTGTTAACTCATCATTAATATCTACATGAGTGAGTAGATTTACTTGACTGGTTCCCAGCAGCAGAGGGAGAAGAGGCTTGGAGATTCGGTGGGAGGAAAGAAGAAAGAAGTAAGTGCACATAGCAATAGTTAACATCCACATCATCATCAACCACCTCAATGTTAGATCTACAATTTCCATAGCCCAGTCATATATAATTCTACTAACAATATAATCATAATGTTTTCTTTCGGTCACCCCCTACACCTCTTGTAACATAAAACAATAGAATTTTATTACAGTTAATCATGTTTCATTTTTCAATTATACAGTCCACTCATACCCAACCAGCCAACCAAAAGTGAAGTGTGTCTTACAATGCGGTTGAAGGCATACCTCATACAATTGTTTTAATTTATATTACTAAATCATGATAATAAATTAAACATGTATGTTTATGTTTAACTAAATACAATAATTTATAACATAGAATCAATTTTGTTCATTAAATCCAGGTACATCCTCAAATATAGCAATAGTGAAACTTTGCCGGGTCTTGAATTGATTTGTTGAGATTAGTAGTTGTATCATATGTTTTAAAAGTGGATTTATTTTTAATTCTAAATTATCATATTTTGCCAATAATATAGCTGAGGCTGTTGCCGTTGCTAAGTAACAAGAAAACAATCACATAGCTGATTGCTAGTTGTTTTTTATCTAGTATGTTTTACAACTAGTCTCTTGTCGGTAGTGTACTTAGTTTAGTATGTTCCTGGCCATACTAGATGCTACTCCATTGACCAAATTCTTCTCAACTTCGTCCAAGCAGCCTCAGAGACCCCTATTTTTAATGAGCAGTAAGACCGTCTCGAGTGAAAGTGAATGCACCAGTGTCTCGACATCCCCAGCTGGACGGAGGTTAGAATTGTTATTTAATTATTTATATTTACTTTAATACTTATTTATTTAATAATTATATATTTAGTTTTAATTATTTAATACATTTCATACAGATGCAAAAATATATTTTGAGATCATAGCTCATGTTACCAATTGTTGATTATTTAGTCAACAATTATAGAAAATTAATAGATAGTATGAACTTTCTGTTGTCAATGCTTTTTACTTCTTAATCCTATCTTAATGGTCAAACTATTCTTTTCGGGAATTCCTGTTCTATTTTTTCACAGATATATGTTAAGCTTTTTTTATTTTATGTTAATTTCGTTTCTATACTAAAGGTTTTAGGTAAAAATTTATTTTATTTTTTTATAAAGAGAATTAATTTAGTTATTTTTGTCATTAATACTTTCTTGAAATTGTCTCTTTTTCTTATTTATTTCCCTTTACTCTCTTTTATTAAAAAGTTATTTTACATCAACATTTCCAACTCATAAATATTTTTCCCATCACATACTTTACCTTAGCAAGAGCAAATAGTACAAGAGCAGGGAAGAAAAAAAAGGCAGTTATCTCAACCCAGTTTTTGATTACTTTAAAGAAAACTATGTATAATCAGAAGTAAAAACTGATGAGCCTGCCAAGTATAGGTAGGGGGAATTAAAATGGCGGCTTTTTCCAAACCTTAAAAAAACACTAATTTTTTATTCGGAGCTCTATATCATAAAAACTACAAACAACACTAGAAAACCTAAGAGAACATTATTTAAAGAAGAGTAAATTTGCTGAAATATTAGACTTAAAAGAGCTAATTACGTCCAATAGTTCCTAAGATATAGCTTTTTAAAAAGCAAAATTTCATTAAAAATATACTGAAAAATTAGTAGTTAGTTCATTTATTTTGAGAAATCTATATCTCAGGAATTATGTGACGAACAGATGTCTATTAGCACTCAAATTAAACCTAGTTTAACGCACTATAAACTAGTTCCTGACGTTTATCTTCGTAGAAGTAGTAGTTTTCATGATATTGATGTTGATTTCTAGTTGTTCGGGCAAAAAGTATGATTTATGAAAATAATATATTTCAGGAATCATACGACACACAGATGTCAGCCAGAACTCATATTATAGGTACTTAAATCAAATATAAAGAAGTTTATGACGTTTATCTTTGTAGGAGTAGTTGTTCTTATGATATTCGCATATGAATATACACTTAGCTCAAGATATTTTGTCCGAACAACTATAAATCAATTTATTTAAGCAAATATCATAAAAACTAATGCTCCTACGGTGATAAACATCATAAACTACATTATAGTACATTAAATTAGCATTGATTTGAGTGCTAATAGACATCTGTACGTCGAATGGCTTTGAGAGATAGATTTATTAGAATCAATTCACTTACTGCTAATTATTCAGTACATTTCTAATTAAATGTTGCTTTTTAGAAAGCTGTATTCCGTGAACAATATAACGTAAAAAGCACTATTAGGGTTCATATTATAGCAAATTTACCCTACTTTTAATGATGTTCTATAAGGTTTTCTAGTGTTGTTGGTATTTTAAAAGATATTAAAGTTCCGAATGAAAAATTAATTTTTTTAACGTTTCGGAACAGCCACCATTTTATATTTCCCTGCCTATACTTGGCGACTCATTAATTTTGACTAGTAATTATGCATAGTTATTCTCCTCTTGGGCTCTTGTACTATTCCCTTCGATAGTGTTGTTTACTATGTTCCTTGACCTCAAAGACTCGACTCTAAAATCATGTAAAGAAAATAATGGATTGCTCGTGGACGGAGCCGAAGGTGCTTTACATATCATCAAACAGGTTACTCCTTTAATCAGGTGTAATGGCTGAGTTCATCATCGGAATTACACAAGATTGTGGGCGTCCGGAGATATTTCCCACGGGATCTCCAGACCCACTTCTGGATATGAAATGCATCCCTACTTTTGTTCGGGAACTTGCGATTCTTACCGAAAAACTCCTATACTTTTACACAACTTAATATTCTATGATATTGTCTTGCATATACTACATGAAATATGAATAGTTTTAAATAATAACCCTCCCTGCATTTCAATATTAGTACTATATATAAAAAATTTTGAACGACTGACCTATGAAACTGTGGTAAATGATTCTTTAAATGATAAACAAAGTCGATATTCGTTTATAGCACCTCAAGAAACCCTCAAATACGAATTTCTAAAAAAATCAGAAAATAAAATTTGTTAATCAAAAATATTTGTCCTGCATCGGTGAATTCCTTTTTAAAAATAAATAAATGGAAATAACTACAAGTCTACTCGACCAATCTACACTATAGTCGGCAGTGGTTTAGGGCTCTATAGACTGCACAACGAGTGCAATTAAATGTTTAAATAAAGGTCTAATTAAATAAATTAGAACTGGAGATATAAAATAAAACGTATGATTTTTTTCCCTAGTTGGAACCCATATTTCGCCCCTATGAGGGCAATTAATAACCCTCCCTACATTTCAATATTAGTACTATATATAAACAATTTTGAACGACTGACCTATGAAACTGTGGTAAATGATTCTTTAAATGATAAACAAAGTTAATATTCCCTTATAGCACCTCAGGAAACCCTCAAATACGGATTTTCAAAAAAATCAGAAAATAAAATTTTTTAGTCGAAAATATTTACAATATTTAATATTGTCTTGCATATACTACATGAAATATGAATAGTTTTAAATACTAACCCTAAAATGTTGCTTTTAAAAAAGCTATATTTCGAAAACTATTGAATGTAATAGAGCTATTTATTAAAATATTTGTCCTGCATCGGTGAATTCCTTTTTAAAAATAAAAAAAAATAGAAATAACTACAAGTCAACTCGAGCAATCTACACTATACTCGGCAGTGGTTTAGAGCTCTATAGACTGCACAACGAGTGCAAACTGGGTCTAATTAAATAAATTAGAACCGGAGATATAAAATAAAATGTATAATTTTCCCTAGTTGGAACCCATATTTCGCCCCTATGAGGGCATTAATTCTACGTTTAGTTGTTGACTTAGGCTGAAAAACAGACATTTATCTTTCCAATTAACCTAGGAATTGTATTAAATGAAGAGGAGTTTGAAACGATTATATGAACAATAATCACCGGAAGCAAAAAAAAAAAATCTTTGGAATAAATTGAGGTGAAAAATTTCTAATTTTTAATTTCTTTGAAAAATGGTATTTATTTATGGACGACATTAAAAACGAAAATGAAATGCTCTTTTCTAAAAAATAAAAATTACTGACCTATTTTACCCCGGGCAAAATTATGTTTTTTTTTAATTTTTCGTAAATATAATATAATTTTATAGAATCACTTTTTTACTTATTCCTCGGAAAGACATGAATCGATTGGTGTAAAAATCTTATAGTACAAGAGCCCAAGAGGAGAAAAAAAGCAGTTATCTCACCCCAACTTTTTATTACATTAATGAAAACTATGTATAATTACTAGTTAAAATTGATGACTGCCAAGTATAGGAGAGGGAATAAAAACTGTTTCAACACGATAAAAAAAATAATTTTTCATTTGGAACTCTATATCTTAAAAAATAGCCACAACACTAGAAATCTAAGAGAACGTCATTTAAAGAAGAGTAAATTTGCTAAAATATGTGCCCTAATAGAGTTATCTCCGTTCAATAGTTCTCGAGATATAGCTTTTGTTCGGGAACTTGCGATTCTTATCGAAAAACTCGATGGGGTTAGATAATATATCTATCTTATAAGTAGTATAATTATTCTAAATTCTCAAACAGCTGCCATTTTTCATTTCCCCTATATACTTGGCAGACTCATCAATTTTGAATAGTAAATATACATAGTTTTCATTAAAGTAATTAAAATTGGGGGTAAGATAACTGCCTTTTTTCGTCTCTTGGGCTCTTGAACTATTACCATCTTCTCCTTACAATAATGTTTATTGTTAGCTACTCAATAAACCACAACTGTCATGATATATAACAGTTATGACAACCTGCTGGAGGGCACTGGAGCAGTTGTAATGTAATCTGAATCAACAATGGATGACCCGTGCGATGAAGAACTGGTTGCGGTCATCGCAGCTAAGGAATGACCTCTAGATCCGAATCTCGAATGACCTGAACCGAACGGATCTGGGAACTGACGCTAACTGTCTTTCGAAACGAAACTGGGTTCTACTATCCCAATTATCCAGGGGACATGTTGTACATCTGGATCACCAGGCGGCAGGATCCAATGCACTCTGATAAAATACATTCAAATTTAGCATAGCTAGAAGCAAGTGTCAATTAATTTTACTATCATAAGGAGAAGATGGGAGAGGGGGAGAGGAGGGGGAGGGTAGTCAGCACGTCTTCCCGACGTTTCGACCCGAATTTCAGGTCTTCATCCTAGCTGAAAGAACAAAACGAGATAAAAAACTTAATTCAGAAACAAAAGATATAAAGAAAATAATAATAAACAAACTTGGAAATACACTTAAAAATAAATGAAGTAGATAGTAGTAGATTGATAATAATAAAAGATAAAATATAATAATGTAGAAGTAAGAACTATAGAAACTAACTGATAAAAAGAAAAAACAGCATTTAGATAAATATAGAAATAAACATAATGAAAGGTGCAGAAGAAAATTTAAATTACAGTTAATAAAGAAATATAATAAGGAATTTAATTAATGTCTAAAATGAAATAATGGAAAACAGCATTATTAAATTGAAATAAAACCATATAGGCAAGAAAGAAAACGGAATACATGTTACAATAAATAAAAGCCATTAAGTAATATAAATAAGTCAAAATAATATGCTAATAAAAATTGTGGTTTTTAATGATGAGGAGGTCAAGAAACCATCATAATTTGAAACCCCACCAACACTATATTCATAGACTGGTACTCAAAACCGACTTACTCCGGCAAACTTTTAAAATATCACCCCCAAGATCCCTCAACATCAACACCATCATGAACTTAACGTAGCTGAAAATCTTATTTATCACAGTTTTTCTCTCAACGATTCCTGTTTCTTTGATACCAACCCTCTCCGTATAAAACATATTTATATTTATAAAAATGGTATCATTCCTTCACCTGATCCTCCATAATCACTTACCATCCCCTTATACAGTTATGTAGCAACCTCGTCCATTATTATTATTATCCATTATTATTACATTATATTAATCTAAAGTCAGCTATTTACACCTCATTAATGTTACTAAATATTTTATTGGGAGTGTAGAACCGTGGTAAGGTCCGATGCTACTAACTCCAAGACCTAGGTTCGAATCCGAATGAGCTGAAAATTGTTTTCTGTTACACTGTAGCCATGAGTCAACTCTGTGGGTTCTGGAGCCTCTTAAATTTGGTAAGAATCTGACGCCCTAGCGTGATTCCGACCGAATCACTTCCTTGCACAACCTTTGGCTTAGTGACAGTACTTCCTTACAAAGTACCGAACCCTTGACCCTTCATGGGTTGTAGAGGTACAGATTTATTTTTTATTTTATTTACTAAACGTTTTATAGAAATCCCACCGACATAGAGGCGGCGGCTATGTCGGTGATGAGGATTTTGAATCTTTTGATAAAAGATATGATGGTCCGGTCCGTGTGCGTTCTGAAGAACTCAAATAGTGATTGAACTATTTATCATGAACAAAAGTTTCGCTCCACTTTGCATAGCTTCTTCAGGGCTATAAACGTTATAAGCAACTAAAATAATTAGTTATAAATAATGAACTATTGGGAATAATAACAATGAATTTAAGAGAAAATCTAAATTAAATTAAATAAATAGATAAAAGTAACAATTCATAAGAAGAGATAGGGAAAAAAAAAGAAAAGTTGCTAACAAAAACAATAATATGTATATATTAAATAACATTTATAAATAACTTCTAATGGGGGAGGTTAATTTGAGAAAAATACGAAGGGAGAAAATAAATAAAATAGTATTAATGAAAATAATAGAAATAGATAGATGTAGAATTTATAACAGGGTGTCCTGCAGCAGCCTGGGCTTCAGTCTTCAGAATGAGGTTGGGATACCCAAATTGTAAGTCACTGCTCCTTTAACTGCTAGTGACTGAGATGAAAGTATACGAACCATTTTTTTATGAATTTGACTATTGACTCCATTACACAATATAAATAATGTAACAAAGAAAGAGAATAGATAACATGAAATAAAAGTAAACTTAGGTATGGCTAAAAATGATTTAAAATATGTGAAAGTTTATACAAAAATGAAAAAAAGGAAATGAAATAATTTAAAAATGAGATGTACAGTGAAAAGTTTAAATGAACAAGAATTATCAAAAAGTATCAGTTAATTAAATAATAACAAATAAAAGGTTAATAAAAGATAAATATAAAAAGCACACAATTAAAGATGGAAAATATAGGAAATGAGAATAAAAATTTGCTCTTTTTTTTCTCTTAATCTTATTATTATTTGAATTTTTAATAACTGTCTAATACTTATTTGTAATTCTAATTTATTAATACTTTTGGCAGTATATCTAATCTTTATTTAGTTTATTCATTTTTGTATAATTTTTTACTCATTTTTAGTTTATTTTCATGTTATCTGTTCTCTTACTTTGCTGCATTATTGTGGTTATTGGTATCTTTTTAGCTCTGACGAAGCCCTGCTACGTGGGGCGAAACGTAGGCTCACAATAAATAGTTTGTTCACTATTAATGTTATTTTAACCGCCTTCCTTTTGTATACTACTCACTTTCAATAAACGATCTTAAATTTTTTTAAAATTGCATGAATCTACTGCACTCTTAAAGGGCTATTATTAGTGTTTCAATAACATTACAGAAATCAAGTGCCCACTTCTAAATAATACCTGCATTATATTTTCTTCATGAATGCACTCCCCCCCCCCATTAATTCCTAAAAAAAGGGCACGAGCTATAAAAAATATTCAAGAAACTAATTGAAGAACCCAATCCGTGTCTTCTTTCAGTTTGAAAACAGCTCTTTGTCGGGGGTCCATTGAAATTGATCCTATTACGAACTTACTGTAACCTCTACTTCCTCCAACCTTTCTCTCTTTCTCTCTCTGGAGTGATGAAGAGAGATATAATAAAGAGAGGGTGTATTTCAGGAACTAAGCAGATACAGCGATGGAACTGTTGGATCCCTTTCATGGAATCCACTTAATGATTTTGAGCTAATTAAATGATGCTTTATAATTACAAACGAATACCTTTAATAAGAGTTAATTATTATCAACTTATTCGTTATGGATATAGATCGTCTTGTTTTAGATGAAATATTTTCATAAGCAGCGAAACCGGATTGTCACATAAAAAATCGTTCAATAATAATTCTAAAATAAGTAAAATTGGTAACACATAAATTCTAAAAATTTTAAACTTTATATCGATTTATAGTGTTATTAAATTTGTTATCACAATTAATGACCTACGTGTTTACCTCTTCTTTTTGTCTTTTGGAAATGCTCGAGGATCGGACAGCAAATAATGTTCACAGGCTTAATGCTGCAAACACTAAGAGTATCCTCATCGTTTCCAAGTACCTTCTTAATTTCCTTCCTTATCGTCCCTTACTCCACCTTAATAGCGAACCCATTCCCTTCCCCACCTCTGTGAAGGGACCTTGGGATGATCTTGGATCACCACCTATCTTCGAATGACCATGCTTACAGATTAGAGATGCGAGATCGATAAAAAAACATCGATGTTTGAAAAATTGGAGTCCATGTCGGATTCTTTGTTCCAAAAACCACTTCTGGCAGGCGTTAAAATGCGTGATCGTTGGATAGTCGTTGTGACAGACCTTACGTTACTCAAATGGTTGTTCAAAAACATCGATGTATTTTGGGTAACGTATTGTAAGCAACGATATTGTAAAAACATCGATGTTTTTTGTAGTCGATGTCGGATTCTTTGTTCCAAAAATCACTTCTGACAGGCCCCAGAATGCGTGATCGTAAGAACAGACCTTATGTTTCTGAAATTGTTGTTCAAAAACATCGATGTATTTTGGGCAATGTATTGTATGCAAAGATATTTTAATATTGAACATTGATATTTCTAAACAACGATGTTTTTTTTTTTTCAATTTCATTCTTTTTTGCAAAAACCACTTCCGACTGGCGGGAGTATACGTAGTCGTTGGAACAGACCTTATGTTACTGAAATGGTTGTTTAAAAACATGAATGTATTTTAGGCAAAGGATTGTATGTAATGATGTTTTAATATTAAGCATAGATATTTTGTTTTGTTTGTTTGTTTTTGTTGTTTTGTTTGTTTTTCTAGTCGTAATTTATTTTTATTATGTCGTTAGCGTGATGGTTGTAGGTCCTTTTTTATCCCACCACATTGTTGATAGGAAATTGTTTATACCGTAAATATTTTGTTTTCATTTAGTTACTTTTGGAAAAAAAAAATTAAAGATTGGGACAAACGTAAAACATCGATGTTAAAAAACATCGGCTTAAATACATCGATGTCAAAAACATCGATGTTTTCAAAACATTGACATCGATGTCGCATCCCTATTACAGATTATTCGTAAATCCATTGCTATCCTCAAACATTTCCCAAGACTCCATGATTCTATACCACCTCCCCCTCCAAAAAAAAAAACAACCTACCGTCTTCTAGTCTTCTTTGACTATGGTTACTAGTTTATGGTGAGCTTAGGCAAGAAATGAGATTTAAGCGAGTAATGAGTAGTATCATAAAATTCATCTCCGGGATATCCTAGACGCTCTCATGTCTCCAGTTAGTACGCCGAATTAAAGTGGCTCCACCCTCTTTTCCAATGAAAATACCTCCTTGGGATGTATCTCTTTGGAACATTAAAACTAAAAAGTTTCCCCATATCCTCGATTTGTTTACCGTCAGTACCTCTGTCCATTCCTTAAATACTAGATCCCAGCCCACAAACTTGTATATTCCTTCTTACAGATCGGCTACCTTCAAGAAATCCTTTCCAATCCTTGCTACCTCGTTCTGGAATTCACTGTCCACATTCATCCGTAAATATATTTCATCAACCGCATTTAAACATCATTATTTCTACACCCTCTCAACCATTAATCCACCTCAATTGTGTAACAATAAGAACAAGATTTAATATGTTTTTTGTTTATTTATTTTAAATTTTCGGAAGTAAGTATATCAGCGTCTTACCAATGAGCTAACTCAAGGTCCCGGGTTTGAATCCGGATAAATTTCTGCATCATTGTAGCCGTGAGTCAGCCCTGTGGGTTGGGAGCCCTCCGAGATCCACGCAACCTCATAAAGTACTCATAATTAGGGAAAAATCTAAAAAAAACTTCCTTACAAAAAACAGCACCCCTGACCCTTCAAAGTAGTACAGATATATTTTTTTATTAACTTTATTTAAATATAGAATTGTCAATTATTTTTACTTACTACTTGACAAATAAATCAAAATCTTTCATATTTTAATTTTATTGTACAAGTTATCAACAAATCTTTGCCCTGTACTTGTAGAGGCAAAGTGCTTCAATAAATTTTGCAATTAATTATGTCGAACAGGATCTTTGACAAAGATATAATAGACTTGACGAATACTGGATACTGGAGTAATATTCGAGCGGATCTGAAGAACTCCCCTTTAAGCAGCTTGTACCATAATGACTCGAGAGTATTAGTCTAACTCTTTGACAACTAGGGCACAACTGCTTTAAGGTATTTATTGTCATTCTATTATTTGATGTAATCATGCTTTTAAGTCTGCTTCAGATCAACTTCAAAAGTAAAATGAATCCCTCTACATAACGAACATCTCGGGAGAAAATGATTCTGTCCCTTAAACTGAGTTTTCCGTCAAGAAACACAAAAGAAAAAAAATATGAAATAATATAATTGTGTTCATCGTCGCTTAACCCATGATACCTCGTAAGTCCGCAAAAGTAATAACACTATTCTGTGTTTCCTACCTATTGTATCTGAGATGTTATAACCGCAAATTTTGATTTATTCTTAGTTATATGTTTACCGTTTATAGTTGCCCACGCTCAGCGGTGAAGAGGGTGAGTTAAAGGAAAATAAATGGCCCTCAATACCCGTGACAAGCCTGGGGGAGAAGCGCTGGGATTTCTTGGAGCCTGCCTTGCCTTCCACACAGGGGTAGTGATGCTTGGCTCCAAGAAGTCTGCAGAATGTAAATATTGTATATAGGTGCTAAGGTGTTTTTATTTTATTGGGACTTAAATTTAATTGTATTAGTCTTGCTTTTATTTATGTGATCAGTATTATTTAATTATATTTTTATTATAGATTTATATATTTATTTTTACAAATTATGATTGCATTCTCTTTTATTTATGTATTTCCTTATTATAATTATTTTCATTTTTTCCCTTTAAATTCAGTGATTACTATTGTTATTATTTTCACATTTTTTCTACTTTTTTTTTCGTTCTTCTATTTCTGTACATATTGTATGAATGATTACTTGAATACTAATACTTAATGCCCTTGATTTGTGGAAGATTGTATTAATTCTCTTCAATGAAATAAAAATTTTATTTTTATTTTTTGTTATTTTTTAAAAATATTATAATCTGTCGTAATGTTGGGCAATAAGTAATACTGAAAACTGATTATATTCATACTAAAATAAAATAGCATAAGAGTAAAAATAAATAACTTAATGAACGAAAATGACATAAAAATAAATAAAATCTCTCTCTAAATATATACAAACAGAAGGATGAAGAAAATAAATATAATCAAATATCTACTTGAAAAAATAAATAAAATAATCACATGTCGCTGATGAAATAAAAAAAATAGTTTCATTTGTCGGCCTAATACTCACTAAGGACGGTCCTAAAACTTGCACAATTTTTTAATTATAAAACCCTTATTAACGGACAGAAATGTATGACAGGTTTCTGCTACTTTCATATATGTTGCGTTTTAAGTAGAATAGCAAACTTAAATTTGAGAAGGCTTTTGATCGAGTCTGGACTCGGACTGCTTTACAAACTCCGTAAATTCCTACCTCCTACATACTTTCTCATCATTCGTCCCTTTCTCATTGATAGACTATTCCAAGTAAACCACAATGGTTCCTATTCATCCCTCTATTCTCAGTCCGCTGGTGTTCCTCGAGGTAGTATCCTTGGTCCCATCCTCTACACCGTCTATGCAGCTTACATTCCCACCAATCCTAACACTATCCTCACCACTTATGCCGATGACACATGTGTGCTTGCTGTTAATAATAACCCATTAATTGTAACCGAAAATCTCCAATCCCATATCACAGCCCTCGAAGAATGGTGTCGTAATTGGAGGATTAAGATAAATTCCAACAAATCCCATTAAATCACCTTTACCATTCGTCGTAAACCTACTGACTGCCCTACAGTTTCATTCAATGATGTTACTCTTACTCCTGTCAAACAGATCCGCTACCTTTGACTGCATTTAGACAAATGATTAACCTGGAATCCTCACACAAGACTGAAAAGATAGGAAACTACACGTCGATTTCGACTATTATAGCACTTACTAGACAAACGGTCTAAACTTCCAACACATTAAAAAAGACTGATCTATCTACAGGACTGTAATAAGGCCAATCTGGACATATGGAGTTGAGCTTTGGGGTTCCACTAAACCTTCGAATTCCTCTCGTATTCAATCCTTACAATCCAAAATCCTTCGTAAAATCCTCAATGCTCCTTACTTTGTCACAAATAAAATCATACATGAAGACCTTAATGTTCTCTATGTAACCGATCTGGCCCAAACCAGATATCACTACTTCCATTATAAACTCCCTAACCAAATCCCCTAGTTTCTAACCTTGCATTCTTTTCCATTCCTGGCATTGGTACTTTCTCTACACGCCTGTAACACTCCAATTTAACTAAGATCAGATTTACTAAATGTATTATAATGTACAGTTGTAAAAAGCAATAAATAAATATTAAAAAAAAATATTGAGAAAACTGAAGATGTATTTTTTAAATGACTGATTATAATTTTCACATTCTAACTGCATATAGCTTGAGTAAAATACTTGATTTATCTGTGACTTTCATACGTTAGCATGACGATCGCCTGAATCTTGATTTGTGTAGCTCTTGCTGGCTTATGCTTTGTTACAGCGAAATCTCAAAGAACCGAGAACCGACAAGAAGATTAAGAACAAGAACTAATCTGAGCGAATGATGGCAACAAGGGAAGAAACGAGGGATCTAATTCGAGTCGTTAATTCTCTCTCTAAAGAAGGCCTCATTGGACAAAGGCTCAGAGCAAACGTTCCGATATTCAACGGAAAATTGTTTTATCCCGCTTATCTCTTCTCTGATAATTCCTTCATTTCCTCATCCCATTTAGCGTCCTTTTGAGGCAACTCGTTTATTTTTGAATGGGGAATGAATACCTTTTTCCTTCTTTTTTTTTGTATTTGAAATTTTAATGATCAAAGCAAATCCTTTTGAGAATTTCGTTAACATATGGTAATTTCACCTTACCTACCAATTCCTTGCTGTCCTGTATGAACAAAAAAAAAATCTTCCATCTAAAGAAATTAAAGAATGGAATATGGTCTGGGTGCGGTAAAAAAACTCAAATAGTAAATAATTATACTATTTTTATTGAGCAAACGTTTCGCCCCATGTTGCAGGGCTTCGTCAGGGCTAAAAAAGATTCAAACCCTTTAGTTACAAAAATGAAAAAACATAAGTGGAAAATAACAGTGGCATAAAATGATAAGTAAGATATAATAAGAAATATTAAAGGTTGTAAATAGTAAATGAAAAGGGTAATAGTAACAGATAGATAAGAGAAGAAATATTAAAGAAAGTACAAATAAAGAGATGAAAAAAAAAATAATACAAATTAGATGATGAGACAGAATGCATATCTGTTTTGACGGCAGTCAAAGACTGAGTGACGGTTTGTATTGGGAGGAGTGGGGATGGCAGTTATGCCACAATAACGAAAATAATTTTAAAGTAAACATAGTAAAAAAGTATTTAAATTAGGTGAACAATAAATGGTAATATAAAAACACTCATACAAAGGAGAAATAAAGTATAAAATAATGGGATACAATATGTGTAAGTGATTAAAAAAGACAATATACCAAATGAGTGTGGATATAGGAAAGTGTAAAATATAATAGAAAATTAATAATAAAGTAATTAATATAAGTAAACTTAAGAAGGTAACAAATGAATATAAATTAAAAGATAAGATACATGAATATAAATGAAACAGGAAGGATAGTAAATATGAAAATAATTAAAGAAAAGGTGAGAATTTAGAGAAACAAGAATAAAAGATATGACAAGAAAGTGGGCTTCTGAAATGCAGAAAAAAATATATAAATAAATCTAATCTAATCTTCCAGTAAATAAATTATTATTATTAATTAAACTAGAATATAGGCTGGATATAACTTCTCCAGAAATTTGTGATTATATTAACAAATAGTCTAAACCTTCTTTAATAAAACATACTACGTGTCCTAGTTTTTGGTCAATCTTGCCACCATGGTCACTAGTCCAATAAAAATTTAAAAAGATAGAAAAAAATGTTTTATTCAGCCATACTGCCCAATTACATTAGGTTGCTACATCAATCTTTACGGTCAACTATATATACATGTATATAATTTGTTATATTTATATATATTTGACCGTAAACATTGATATATAGGAAGATGGTCAGGGTTGCGGTCAAAGGAGAAACAAAAATTGTTTACTACTATTTATTTTCCGACGTTTCGCCCCACTTTGTATGGCTTCATCAGGGCTAAATAGATACAAAATGATATGATAATAAGAATAAAAATAAGTAGCCATGGCAAGAGTAAAATTTTTTTATAAAAAAACGAAAATATACAGTTCAAAATGTACAGGAGATGTACACAAAACAAAAACAATACGGGTAAGGAAAAAAAATAGAGATTAAATAAACGTCATGAAAAAATAATAATTATAAATAAATAAGTAATAATAAAGATATAAAATGATAATAAATGAGAATTGTTATATGGTTTGAACTAACGTGGTTACAATATATGTTTGTTAGTTCTAAATTTGATTTCATAACAGTGATTGATGAAAATATGACACTTTACTTGGTTGAGATATTCTTGGAGCTTGAAGATTGGTTCTGGTGTGAATGTGAAGATGGAAGAAGGGTTCTCTCTAGTTTCTTTCCCCTTATCCCTCTGCCGCCGCCGCCTCTCTCGCCTGGGTGTGAAGTCTCATTCCCTCATGACCATTATCAGAAGAGACCTTCTTGAAATATTCTATCTCTTTCTTCCCCTGTACAGTTCAAGATGGCTACTCTGTTGCTTCCCCTTTGTTTTGGGGAGAAATATGGCTGCCCAGGCCTCGTACCGCTTATCTTTGCCACTAGATGGCATCATGAATTTCTGTTCAAAAGTGAGGGGGCTCCTTACTTAAACAAACTTACTATATAATATAATTCAATTATTATATAATATAATAATTCATGCCGTTTTTCAATTTCTCGCGCTTTTTGAATATTGCTCGATTAAACTATCTTAAAGTCTCCTCTGCTAATATTTCAAAAGTGATATAGGACCATAGCTCTCCGTGGGTCTTAGCGGGGCGGGTCCGGCGGGGAAGGATCGACTTTATTTCTTGTTTGATGATCTCCTCTTGTGAGATTGTGATACGTCGTACATCGACCAACCTACTCGCTATGTCTGTTTGAAAAGTCAGTTAAGTAAGGCTACTGTTCCGGTTAACCTACGGCAACCGAAAGGTTGAATTCGAGGGGGCACCATCAAACATCATGGCATAATAGCCTACAGGATATAGTAGCGCCCCATGTGGCCAACAGCCAAAACTCACCTCCTTCAGTGCTCTCTGTGAAGTGAAAGATCCCAGACTAAAGTGGGTGAGAGCCATCTTGTCTTGAGAAGCAGTTCATTATTTATTTGCCTCTGAGATCAGAAATCTACCATGGGTCTGTAGAACTCTTGGAGTTGTCCTCAGAAGTAGAGAGGAGAGAGGCTTAGAGACGCAGAGGGAGGAAAGAAGAAGAGCCATCTTGTCTTTGGGTGGAAGCAGTGCATCATTTCTTTGTCTCTGATATCAGGAATCTACCATGGGTGAGTAGAACCCTTGGAGTTGTCCTCAGGAGCAAGGGGAAGAGAAGCTTGAGAATGTAGAGGGAAAAAGAACCATGGAGTAAGTTAATTACCATTCACCACCACATAGTTCATCTATCAATAGTTAACATCCACATCATCATCAACCACCTCAATTTCATATCTACAATTCCATAGCCCTATCATTCAAAATTTTACTAACCATCTAAACATAAATGTTTTCTTTCGGCCACCCACTACACCATCTGTAACTTAAATAGAATTTTATTTCATTTAATCATATCTGGTTTTTTCAATTATACAGTCCACTTCAACCCCACCAGCAAACCAAAAATGAAGTGTGTCTGGCAATTTGGTTGAGGGCATGCTTCATACAGCTACCGTTTTTCAATTTCTGGTGCTTTTTAAATATTTTATTTAAATATGCTTAAAATAAAAAAAAATCAAATAACCTGCTAAACTTGATTAATATTTTTAGCAACTCAAGAAACCCATAAATAAGAATTTTCGAAAAAATTGGAAAATAATTTTTTTAGACCAAAACTTTCGCCTATGTTTTGATATTCCATAATAAAGCCTTTGATTTATTGATAAAAAAATAGAATTAACTTCAACACTACTTAACCAATCCAGATCTAACTTGGGATTGGTTTAGGGCTCTATTATCTGCACGAAAGGGCCCTAACTGGACCTAAGTAAACAGATTAGAAACAGTGATATAAAATAAAACATTTGAATTTTTTTTTCCAATTTAAAACCAATTTTTCGCCCCTGTAAGGATGCAAATTGTTTGTTTTTTCCTGGAACATATTATGTTGACCTACATTACCCCAAGGACATCATATTTTGTAAATATAATATCATTCAATGGAATCAGTAATATTCTTCCCTTATTCTTTAGTGATTAATCAATTGGTATATAACAACCGTGAGAAAAAACGTATACTTTCTAAGCTACAAACCAAAAACATTTAACTTGTTTTGCATATTTTTTTTCTACTAAAGAATTTTCAATAGCTTTAAAACGCCTTCTCTTGGTGACAGGGCACATAAAAAAATAAACCGCATGTAAATCGGTCTAGTAATTCAAAAGTTTATTGTGGACATACATTCGACCGACGTCTAACGTTTCGGCCGTCCTCAATGACAATCTAATAAAGTAACTGCTTCTAAAATTCTTAGCTCATACATTCATCATAGATTAATTTTACATAAGATATCTTGCATTATGCTATTTTAAATTTCTCGTGTCTCATGAAAAATGAAAAATACAGATACATTAAAACATAAAATGGTGCAAAGTAATTAATAAAGAAATATGGTTTTCCTTACTTGTGCATAATAACCAGCAAATTTGAATATGCAAATTATAATTAAATAATGTTTTGATACTGTTAATATTAAGTTATAGCTAAAACTGTTATTTTAATAGGTTGTCCTTGATGATGGCCGAAACGTTAGAGATGTAATTATGGTTAATAAAGACAGTTGTGACTATTTGGATAATTTTTGTTATCATTAACAAGATGATTTTCGCCGAAAACTCAAATTAAAAATTTTACAGGATTGCCATGACCGTATGAAGTAGATTGTAGGAAGATAGTCCGGGAGGCGGTCAGTAAACGTATGAAAATATAGAAGAAAACTTATTGTTAACCAACGTTTCGCCCCACATTGCATGGTTTCTTCAGTGCTGTCTGATTGTAGCACAAAAGACAACTAACACATATCGCTAAGATAATAATACAATTCCCCAATGTAAATATTTAATTTTATTTATGTGTTTTACTGTTTTATCTTATCTACGTTGAGTGGTTTTGTATTTAGTAGTTAATAATTTTAGCTTGCTTATTTATTTATTTTTTTTAAAGGTTGTAAATAATAACTACTACCTCGAGTTATGGCAAACTCTATCTGTACAAAGGCTATCCCCAAAGATAAATAAATAATAATAATAAACTTTCATTAGGAATTAATTTTTAAAATTATAATAAATAAATAATTAGTAGCTATTTATTCTAAACCCGATCCTACGACTCTGATCTTTTCTTTTCCTCTACCACTTAATAATTCATCCCTAAGCTCCCCCCTAAGTCTAAAAGGGAACCCTCTAACAGTTTGAAAACATCGTTCAATAAGTGATTATCGTTAAAGATTCATCCAAGGTTTATTTTCTTGTAATCGGATTTATCCCGTAGGAAGCAACGACAGGCATCAATAATGGTTACCTTACCAAGGCCGTAGATCCCTGAAAAGGTTATCAAGGGCTAAAATATTAATGTTAGGGAGGGAGGCTACCATCCCTAGGGATTTTCCCTCCAAAACTAGGGCGTGGGAATCGTAAATATTCCTTTTTACCACAGTTCTATAGAAATTGTCAGCAATGGTTACGCTTATGATAATTTTCTCACATTTTATCCAATATATATTTTAACAAGTTTTGACTTTTGAAGTTTCGTGTTTGGTTTCTGTTGTTTTTAATTTGGACATTTTTTAAACTATAATAAAATAACGGATACAATTGATAATAAAGTAACAGGAAACAAATTAGGAGAGGAAACAAGGAATGAGTGAGGTAGACATGGGCTTACCCAAAGGGAGGTGCTGAACATCAACCTGAATGACTATGACTGGCCCCCCTAGTTTTGATCCTGGGTACGCCCTTGAAGATGGAGGAAAGATGATGTGACGAACCTTTTGGAGATTTTATTATCTCTTAAAGATTACAAGATTGCTAAACAAGATGCCCAGAAAGTCCGCTAGGAGCTCCTCTGCATTTAACACATAACATGGACTTTAAATTATGCTGCTAAAGTAAAGCTGGTTTGATGAAATTAATTTCAATCCTCTAATCTTGACACCATTTGTGGGATTTGATATGGGATTGGAGAGTTTGTGATACAATGGATGGGTCATTATTCACTAATCACATGTTTTATCGGCATATGTGGTGAGGACAGTGTTGGGATAGTTTAAAATGTCAGCTGTATAAACTGTGTACAGGATAGCGCAAAATCCTACCTTGAGGTAGACCAGCAGACTGTGGAAAGAGGTATTAACAAGTAATACTGTGATTTATTTTGAATTTTGGATAATGTGTCAGTGAAATAGGAATGAATAGTAATATGAAGGTATGTAGGGGAGGTGGGGGGGGGAGGGGTAGGGATTTACTGATCTTATACAGCAGTCCCGGGTGACAGATTCTATCAAAAACCTGTTCTACATCAAGAAAAACTCCCAACTCTTGTAAATAACTGTATCATTTTTTTTTATTTTTACGGAATATTGGCGTTTCAATATGAATTTCTTCAAGAAGGGTTCAGGATTCAGGTTTTTGCACATGATTGGTAAAATAGAGGTATGATGGTAGAGGGATGGTATTCTGGTGGCTTTTGACGTTGGGGTATCATTTTTACTTCAACCTACTTACACCTGAAATATATTTTATTTGTAGGCTAGATTTCAAAAAATTAATGTGCATCAGCCAACTAAGAGTAGGAAACCAAAAGCACATCAAACTATTCTATTCTATTTCTATGTCTATTCTGCATAATCTATTTTCATAATGGTTTGTATTATATCCTCCGATATTATTCAACATTTGAAGATAGTCGACAATATATCTTAAGCCACTCATATACGTTTCTTGCGACCTACAAATTATCAAAATATATACAACATTGACAATGAAGTTAAATTGTATAGACTTTATGTTTACATTGTAACAGTATGTTATAAGTTTGACTCTGTAAGTAGTTTTCGAAGCCTAATTGATATTTGTACTTATATTATGTTTTGGTTTATTTAAAAAGAATTCTGATCACTATTAAGTTTAATTTAATGGAGTAAACAATGTTACTAATAGTAGTTTTGTATTATCTAGTCTCTTTTATCTTTTATTTATTGTTGTAATGGAGCACTAGAATTAGGTTTTGTTATAAAATTGGTAATTGTTATGAAAATTAGTTATAAATCTGTATTGTAATGAAATTGCTACAAGACTTTTCTATTCTATTCTATTCTATTTTATCATTTTGACTATAAATATTTCCATGAGTCAGAAAAATAAGTGTATCGAAGCACAGCGTTATTGACGTAGGTTAGGAAAAGAACTGCTTTCCAAGGTGGAAGGTTTAAGTATAAATTTTAAATGACAAACCATTAATCTAAAACTATAGGTAATTAAGATAATTACCATGGTTAGAACCACACTATAATAATAAATTTGATAAACGTACATTAAACTATATGTATCATATATGTTCAATCACTTAAAAGAAGAACATTTTTTTTTAATTTAAAATACTTTTTATTTATTACATATATACATTTGATAGATATTATAATCTGCCACACAGTTGTGGGCAATAAGTAATAGTGATGAATGATCTCATACATACTAAAATAAAATAAATAAATGAATGAAAAAAAAAATTCTCTTAAAATATATACAAACAGAAGAATAAACATAATCAAACTATGTGTATGAAAGAAAAAAAATAAAATAAAATAACATAATGATAAAATAATATAATCTCTAGTCACATTTACACTATAATATACAATATTTACACAATCGACCCGAGGATCCCTGAGCTCACTCTATCCCCCAGGTGTGAGGGGTAGAGCAGAGCTCAAAAGATCCCTGCGCATCCCTCTCGCCGCATCATTGGTAGTGAGCCAGTGGAGGCTGAGCAAGTGCGCTAAAGCCGCGAACACTCAACTTGAGTGGAGAATCTGACCATTGCCAGAACTCCAATTGTCCATTAAAAGTAGAACTAACAAATAAATTAACTATAAAAAAAAAAAATAATATAAAATAAAATAAAAAATAAATATTTAACTGAGTACTTTCTTACTTCTGTGATTTCCAATAATTGATTTTGATTCACCAAATGACCGTATCTGCCTGTATATTTTCTTAATTCCACATAATTCATTTATTACATTACAATTTGAATTGGCAATGTATGTGTGTGCTTAGTAATAGATATTATTGGATCCTTATTTTTATCATATTCTGTATCATCTTGTTTTAGTCTCATTATTATATTAACTCACTAATTGTAAATTTGCAGCTTCATGACCCTTTCAGTTATTTTTATTATTATTGTTATTACTTTTTATTTAATTTTTTCAATAATTAATTATTGTTATTTCATTATTATTTTTTACTTTATTTTCATTTTAGTAGTTGTTAATTAAATTAATTGTATTACTTAAGGTCAATTCGTATTTTACTTACCTAATTTAAAAATTGTATAGCCTCCACAATGTCCTAATAGTCAAAATTGTAATTAATAAATTTTATTTACGTCTATCATTAGTATGTAATTATTTTGGCACCGACCGATAGATGTTGTCATATGTTCAGACCACATTGTATGTACTTTTTTTAAATGAATTAAAATAAATAAATAAGTACCCAATGTAAATCTGCTGAAAATAAAATTTTCAGGAAACAAAAAAATATTTAGACAATTTTACTTTCTTTTTCATACGCTTAAAATTATTTTTAAAAATACTGTATAGGAGGATAAACTTATAATTATCATAAATACCGTACGTAACATAATAAACATTAATAGTTACAATTAAAAATTAAACATTATTAAAAAAAATATTTGAAAATTAAGAACTAAAATTCTCCGCCATTGTAATTGGAAATAGGGCCGATTCATCTTGAGTGACGTTGAACGGAAGCTCCCTTCTGTTTTGACGACAATAAATCGATAGTTTTCCAGACACGCAACGGAAGTAGATATCGTGCTGGAGACCTCTCCAGAAGGCGGTGAGTTACTCACGAACAGTACCATCTTATACTAATTGCAAATAGGCCGTTCCATTAATGTTCTTGTTTACCATTTAATATGGAGATTTGATCCTTAACTATTTTAATTTACACCAATTAAATTGTAATCCTATTATCTAATGAAAACAGAGATCGATTTTTTTTATATTTCTGCAGACTTTCGTCGCTTTTCAGCTGCTGGATCTTTTTTATTTATATCTATTTTTTATTACGATTAACCTAATGGTACTTTTGCTTAAGAAATGATTATTCCATTTTTTCTGCAATTTATTTTTAGATGTTAAACCAACCGCAGTCAATTTGTGGTTAATTAACAAAAATAAATTCATTCTCTTCTAAAATAATGCACCATAAAGAATATCAAGTATAGGTATTTATAGAACTTATAGTAAATCGTAATTAGTCGTAAAATAGTAAAGTACAAATTAAGGGCAGAATGGTAGTAGGAACCAGATGTTTCTATGCCCTGCAAAAAGCTCTCCGATACAAAAGTCTTTCCAGGAAAGCAAAGCTTTTGTTGTACAAAACAATGATTAGGCCAGTAGTAATGTATGGCAGTGAGACATGGACACTAACTAAGGAAAATAGAAGAGCTCTACTCTTTGGGAGAGAAGAGTCCTGAGAAAGATCTTTGGAGCCGTTAAAGAGGAGCACAGGTGGAGAATCAGAAGCAATGACGTAATAAAGGAATTGTATGGAGAGCCTGATATCCTCTGTGCTATTAAGAAGAGCAGGCTAAGATGGTTGGGACACGTGGAAAGGATGGAGCCCTCCAGGCTGCCTAAAAGGATGCTAAATGGTGCATTAGGAGGAAAAAGGAAAAGGGGAAGACCCAGGCGTCGGTGGCTGGATGATTTGGAGGACGATTTTAGAGGAATGGTAGTTGAAAATTGGAGGAGTCTCGCTGGAGACCGCGAGCATGGGAAAGAGTGGTGGCAGAGGCCCAGGTCCTACAAGGACTGTAGCGCCCAACAGTGAGTCAGTGAGTGAGTGAGTGAGTGAGTGAGTATAGTAAATCAATTTATAAAGGAAAAATATTATTATATACCACATAAGTTATATATGTTTATTATATTATTAGATATAACTTATATGATATAACTTATGTGGTATAAGTCCTTCAACAACCTTATGCGACCTTTCCTCTTTTCTCATTCCTGAAATCCCATTTGGTCCCAATAACATTTATTTCTTAAATGTTTCCACAGATGATATTTATAATCTCAGCAATTCTCACGTCCAGAAATAACGATTACGGCCTAAGTCATATTCCTGTGAAGATCATCAAACTTTGTCTCCCCACCATTCTTCCTGCCTTTCTGCAAATTTATAACTTCTCCCTTCAGAATTCCATTTTTTTCCCAAAGCCTGAAAGAAAGACCATTGAACAAAGTATCTTCTCCTTCTTTAGTTTCCGACTTTCGGCCAATATCCATTTTAAACAATCTGACCAAGCCACTAGAAAGATTAGTCCACTCCAACTTAATAATATTCTAAAACAAAAAGCTCTCCTTAATCCTTTCCAATCCGGTTTTCGCTCTCAACATTTCAAACAATCCGCTTTATTGAAAATATCCCAAGATCTCCAATCTGCTATAGACAATCATCATATATCAATTTTGGTTCTTTTTTATTTTTCGAAAGTATTTGACTTAGTTAACCAAAAGATCCTCCTGAGAAAACTTCAAAACCTTTCCATGTCAAATAGTGTCCTGAAGTGCTTCCTCTCCTTCCTGTCTTATCGCTCCCAAACAGTCATCATTCCGAACTAATCTCCTTCCTCTCCGCTTCTTCCGACACGAGGTGTTCCTCAAGGATCCTCACTTTCACCAACCCTTTTTTCAATTTATATTAACGATCTTCCTGATTCCATTCACCACACACAATACCACCTATATGCAGACGATCTTCAAATTTATCTATGCTTCCATCTCCCGGAGATGCTTGGGACCATCTAAAAGATACAAGAAGATATTGATAATATTAACCCATGGGCTTTAAGCAATGATTTGAACCTTAATGCTGAAAAAACCAAGGCCATTCTTATTGGTTCCAAGCTCCTTCTTCATTCCATCCCTTACTAGCCTTCCTATCCAAACCTACCTATATCCTGAATCTCCTCACTCTTCGTTCATCCATGCATTCATTAAACACCAGATCCCAACCGATTGATTTATATATGCCCTCCTATAGAACCTCCTTCTTCAGCAAATCTTTCGTCATACGTGCAACCTCCTTCTGGAACTCGCCCCATCTCCATTCGCCAATCCTCCTCCATTCTTTCCTTTAAAGAACACGTATTCCTTAACTTATAACCAAACCTGTGCATCATTGTAAACAATTTAGTTAAGCATATATTATTAACATTATAAATAGTAGTTAAGTCAAGATCTTACTGTAATTTCATTTTGCTTACTGGCAACTTTTAAACGCTTGCCAGACAAAAATCTTAATGTATAAACCATGTATTTAATTCTTAGTCCCAGAATATTATTTTTTCATTCATTCATTCATAAGTTATATAAAATAACTTTTTATTCACTTTCATTCATTCATTTTTTTTTAATTTACTTTATTTTCATTTTATTATAATGTATTTAGTAGTATTTTGTGAATTGTATTATTAGTTTTACCACTAGAAATTAATTAATATTTTACTGTTCTAGCTTATAAATCGTAGTACTATCCACTGCGCCCTAAGAATCAAAAGTGTAATTAATTCATATTTTATTAATGTTTATCATTTCCTTATGTTCTTTTGGCACTGATCGATAGATGCTGTCATCTCATCGTACCATATTAGATGTACTTTTCTAAATAGGTTAATAAAGAACCATAATATTAAATCTAGAAATATTTAAATACTCAAACAAAATAGTGATATTTTTTCGGTTATGTTAACTTTAATTTTTATATATTTTTATTGAACTCAGCAACTTTACATTTATATGCAACCATCCTGTAAATTTGATTTTAGTTTATAATGTTATAATACAGGCGTGTAGAGAAACTACCCATTAGTAGCACTCTAATGATGTTTTTACATTAGCTAGTCTTGTGGTCAATAATATTTTTACTTTCTAGAAGGATTTTTTCTTTACTTGTTTTTTTTTTTTTTTTTTTTGAATTTTGTAAGTATTTAACTCTTTAGTAACGGGAAAAAAGAGGTGTCTATGCGAAGATAACCGGCCAATTTCACGATTTTATTACGGTTTGAAAAAAGGCTCATAAAACCAAACAAAAAACTATATTTACTTAAGGAAAAGCAGTGTATTAAGGAAGAAATAGATAAATTTTTCAATATTCATTGAAAATTATATAAATAACAAAGGTATAAAGCAAAATAAAAATTTAGTTGTCATTTTTATTTTATTTTTATCTATTGAATATTTTTTTTAACAATTGATTAGGAGGGGGGTCTCATACACCACTAACTATATACAACGTTATAAATAAAACAAAAAAATTAAATTAAATAAATTGATAAAAATTATAATTCTCAATAAAAGATAAAAGTAAAGTTAAGAACAGAAACAAAAATGACATTCATGGATTTAACAAAATAAATAATTGATTTCTGATAGAAAAAAAAGGGAAATTAAGAAAAATATGAAAAGAAATATAAAAAAAAAAAGAAATGAAGATAAAATAGAATTTTAGAGTGACAATAACAGAACTGAAAAATATAGAATTTATAACAGGATGTCCTGCAGCAGCCTGGGCTTCAGTCTTCGGGTTGAGGTTGGGTTTCCCAGGTTGTAGGTCACTGCTCCTTTAACTGTCGGCAACTGGGAGTGGAACTTCATAAACCTTTTTTTGATGTAATCCTCTTTTGTCTCTATTTGTAACCTCCGATGTAATTGGCTGATAGTTCTCTATTATATAACGTATTTGCACATACGAAGTCATATTTTTATCATAACAATACATAAACCATTTATTACAAATTATATACTTTCCGTTTTCAATATGTTTTTTAACATAATATAATATTGCATAACACAAAATAATTAATAACTCCAAGGTATATGATAAGTCCCGGACGGATGATCTCTTACAAAATAATGAATTTTTATGTTGTTAAAAAACTATTTTTTTTAATTCTCTCATAATGAAATTAGACTATTTATAGCGTATTATAAATTTATTTTGAGATAGAGTTTTCTCGCAATGCGAATAGTGAATCGCTACAAGGCGTGGGTCGATGTATTAGCCTCTAGCACTAAAAGGGTTAATGTCTCTTTTACAATAATATTTATTTATAAATGGAATATGGTCCGGGTGTGGTCAAATAAAACTCAAATAGTAATAACTATTTTAATTGAGCCAACGTTTCGCCCCACGTTGCAGGGCTTCGCCAGGGCTATAAAAGATACAAACACTTAATATAAGTAAAAAAGTAAATGGAAAAATCATTTCATCTCTTAATTTGTACTTTATTTAATATTTCTTCTTCTTATCTGTTACTATTTCCGTTTTCATTTATTGTTTATAAGCTTTTATTTTTCTTATTTAATTTCTATGTTTCATTGTATACCCTTGTAATTTTCCATTACTTTTTTCTTATGTTTAGTGTTTGTATCTTTTATAGCCCTGATAAAGCCCTGCAACGTGAGGGCAATGAACAAACAATGAAACATAGAAATTAAATAAGAAAAATAAAAGCTTATAAACAATAAATGAAAATGGAAATAGTAACGAAATAAAAAGAAGAAATATTAAATAAAGTACAAATTAAGAGATGAAATGATTTTTCAATTTACTTTTTTACTTATGTTAGGTGTTTGTATCTTTTTTAGCCCTGACGAAGCCCTGCAAGGTGGAGCGAAACGTTGGCTCAATTAAAATAGTTATTACTATTTGAGTTTTATTTGACCGCACCCGGACCATAGTCTTTTTATTACTACACACAGTCAATCAGCGATCTTCTAATATTTATATATGAATGTTTATTAAATAATAATGTTTAAAAATAAAAGTTTTGATTTTTTCAAGTGAAACATAAAAAATACTTTTTTGACATACTGTATATGAACTTTTTTGGATGTTATGCTACGGTATATTTTTGTAGTATACAGAGGTATATCAGATGTACCCCATGATGTTTTGGTTTCCAGCGATCCGGGTAAATCGCTTTCAAGTGTTTTGGGAGTGACTACCTGTACTAGTACCTGAAGATAATTCCGTTCCTTTCCTTATTGTTCCTCCATAGGAGAGCTTATTGTAGACAATGTCCTCAGTTCAATATGGCCATTTAAGGAGGAGAGTTCTGTAAATAGAGGATATAGAAGAAGCCCTGTCCTGGCTTTATTGTTGCCCTCCGACCCCAGTTACCAAGGTAACCTTCTCCCCTCCGGGCCACCCCTTATATTCCCCCTTCCTTAACTTCAATTACCTATAATGTTTTATCGTATTTCAATTTTTATATAAATCTTAGGAGTACAAAAAAAAAAGTTTTTTTAATTTTTATACGTTAAAACTAAATCAAAAATCTACCGTACGGCCAGAAACTTGTCAGGGAAGAGAAAAGAATTCCTGCAAAGATAACTGAAGACGCTAATTAGCAACCAAGAAAATTGAACAAGAACTAAAATATGTATAATTACTAGTCAAATTTGATGAGTATGCCAAGTATAGTTATGGTAATGAAAAATGGTTTCAAAACGTTAAAAAAATATGTTTTATACTCCATATTTTTCAAACAACCAACATAACTAGAAAACCTAATAAAACATCATTTAAAGTAGAGTAAATTTGCTAAAATATGAGCCCTTATAGGAGTATTTGCGTTTAATAATAGATCCCGAGTATTAGTTTTTTAAAAAAAGCAACGTTTCATAAAAAATTAACAGGAAAATCTGTAATCAGTGGATGTATATTAAGGAATCAGCATCTCAGGAAACATTCGACATACAGGTCTCTATTAGAACTCAAATTAAATCTAGTTTAATGTACTATAATATAGTTTATGACACCTATCTTCGTAGGAGCAGCAGTTTTAGTCTTTAGCAACATTATTTTTTATTTTATTTATTTATTTATTGTTATTTACAACTATCCATTACAAGACATTTAGTAAATTTGATCTCAGTTAAATTGGAGTGTTACAGGCGTGTAGAGAAACTTCTCATTGGTAGCACTCTAATGACGTTTTACATTAGCAGGTCTCATGACCATCTTCTTTTCAGGCGCCTCGGAGGATTTTCAGGAAGGGGAGAGGAAGTAAGGTTAGGAATTAGTGGGTTTGGGTGGTTAGGAAATTTCTAATGGAAGGAATGATATCTGGTTCAGGCTAGATCGGTTACATATGGAACATTAAGGTCTTTACGTATGATTTTATTGGTGACAAAGTAAGGAGCATTGAGGATTTTGGATTGCAATGATTGGATATGAGAGGAATTCGAAGGTTTAGTGGAGCCCCAAAGCTTAATTCGTATGTCCTGATTAGTCTTATTACAGTCATGTTGATCAGTCTTTTGTAATGAATTGGAAGTTTAGACCGTTTATCCAGTAGTCGAAATTGACGTGCAGTTTTCTGTATTTTCAGTTTTGTGTTAGGATTCCAGGTTAGTCCTTTGTCCAGATGTAGTCCAAGGTAGCGGATCTGTTCGACAGGGGGGCAACATTATAAAATTAACTAAAACTAGGACTATTATCTAAATCGACGTGATCCAACCCTGCGTTTAATCTGGTCTAAAAATAGACCAACACTTGTACAAGAAGGAGATTTGGTCAGAATCACGCTCGACCGCCAGATTTCTACCCAATCAGGAGTATGCATTGAGGGCTGGGTGGACCCCAGGAGGACTCCTGAATCCTCAGATGACTAGCTCACGGCTACAGTAAAACAAAAAATGATTATCTGCCACAGCCGGATTCGAACTCGGGTCTTTTTTAGTTAGTATTAATATGAAGATAAATATTTTAATAGAGGACTTTTTTTTAAAAAAATATTATTTTAGTGAAAAACTTTCAAGAGAATATTTTTTATGCCATGACCTTGTGATAGGTTATCCATAGACTATATATTTTACCTCATTTTCCTAAAAATATCTTATCCATTTGAAAGGAATCGGCGGAGGTTAATGGAGGAAAGATCATTGTGGAAGGATACAGAACTTAAGAGCCGATTCAGAAAAAAAATTGATGTAATCTAGAGGAAAATCATTATCATTAAAAGTAATAAATTAAATACAATGATATGTTTATAATAAACAGTCATAATTAAATAATTAAAATATCATAAAAATACATGATCAAAAATAATAATATTACTAATTGATGATATTACATATTTTTCTATTTCGGTTCTGTAAGTTAAACAACGTTGAGGGAGTAAAAGGGGAGGTCGTTTAGTATTATTGATTGTTTTTATTATAAAGGGCTCAAGAATACGTTGCTCTTTCAAAGGAAACCTGAAAGAAAATACATTCAAAGAAGATGAAAAAAAAAAAAAAAGAAATGCTTTTTTATGGAAAACTGAATGGGATTGGAAAATACAAGCTGTTGAATGATTTCTTAGTCCTTTTGTCGCCATTCTACCTATATAAAAGATTAAACCACAAGCCAGTCTACGAAATATAAAATAAAACATTTTCTACCAAACATTTTTTTTTTTAAATGTATTACTGCAATAATGGACTATAAACAAAATTATAATATATATGTTAAGTATTGGCAAAAGCAAAATGTCAAAAAAGAGAAGAAGGAATAAGATCTAACACGCTTGAACTGCTGTAACATACTGGCTTTATTTTCGTTTATTATTTTTTTTCCGATCCCTCTAAAACAGAAAGAAAAAGTGAATTAATAAGTGCATTACTGTGAAAAAGAAAAGTAATTCGTGTTGGGTCTTACCTTTTACTACCTTTGGTATTTTAAGGTTACCTGTTATGTTTATTTGTTATTTATGAGTTATCCATTCTAAAAAAGTTGCTATTTTAAATCCGGAGGTGAGGGGCCTCCTCGTGTTGTATCGCATAGAAGATAAATATAAAAACATTTATTAATAAAGGCAATAGATAATGGTGAAATAATAAAACAGTCAGAAGTCGAAAGAGAAGTGTGGGGGAGGGAGAGGGGGTGCATCAGAAGAAGGAGTTATGAGGTGATGTTGATAGGGTTTTTGGAACCTTTCCTGCCCTGCCACCTCGCAGGAAGGGGGGATGGAGTGATAGACTGGAATACTGGATTGAAGGAAGCAGGGAGACTGTCGAAGAATTTAATGTGTCTCTGTGTGATGTGTTGTTGTACAGTTTATAGCTGTAGTTCGTTATGAATGTGGGTCATGTTACGTCTTTCCAGAAATGTCCCTCGATATATCTTCTGTAGTGTACTGTTTAAAAACTGGCTTTATTGTATTCGGTACATCTCTTATATACATTCGATCAGCTGATCCGCTCAGTCAGGTGACATCGAAATAACAGCTGACTCATACCGTAACTTTATTTATATCTGAAGATTTATTGTTATTAAAGAGGGCATGCAGAGATTAACAATCACTATCCGTGCTAAGAGGACTTTAAACTTTTACTACTGAAAGTTAATGAGGCATGATTACAATCAACATTCACAGGTATTTTAGTGAAAGTTGACAATATATAAACACGATTAACCATAGCTAATCTTAGAAGAAGTATTTATTTATTGATAAGTATTACAATCTGCCACAACCTTGGACAATAGGTTTTTTCATTTTCGGTTGGTTCTGCAAACCACTGCCTTCGGTAGATCTTTTCTCATCCCTCAGGAATTCTATTCCTTCATTCACTCGTAGTTCTAATACCCTTCCAACCTTCAAATCCCGTATCTTAGACCACCTTCTGTCCACCCAATTTCGGAACAATAACAATTGAAAGTTTCAAACAAGGTTTATATATTTGTGTACTTTATGTCTCAGATGTTTGTTTATTCTTGTAAATATATACATTAGCAGAAATTGTACCTTTCCATATATTAGTTTTAGTTTAATTACATTTGATTTTTTTTTCTATTACTTATTATCAGAAGTGCTGGTCATCTTATGTTTTATGATTTTACATTATTTATTCTATTCTTATTATATATACCCTGCTAATTATTGTTGTTCATTTTTATCCATTTAAATTCATTATTTTATTATATTTTATGACGTTTTATAATTTCATTTTTATTTTGTACTTCACTCTATGGCTCTGTAGCCTATTCTTGACGCCTGTACATTATTCTAAAGGGATCAATTCCAGAATAAATAAAGATTATTATTATAATTATTATTCATTGTTGTGATGGATTGTTTCGAGCAACATGTCCTGCCCACCTTAATCGCCTTGCCTTCATATCATGAGATCAGTCTCTGCAAGCAGTTCACTGTTAGTTCTTCTCCTGCTTGTGTTAGGACTCTGATCCCGGATCACTCCTGTAATATGTACAGAGGACATTCCTTTCAAATCTCTCGATTCTACTTTCTAGGGTACCTGCAAGAGCTGAGGGCTCGCAGCCGTATATCAGAGCTGGCTTTATGATGTCATTGTACAACCTTACTTAAAGATTTTTTGAGATTTCTTGAAGAGAGTAGAAGGATCTGTTCGCTGGTCTATCTCAGTCCGTTGATCATTTATTGATGTTATTGTGGAGCCGAGGTATTTGAAATTATCTACTTAGTAATGGAAACGATTTTTCATACACGCAGACAAGGGTGGATTTTTTTAAAAAGATTTTAAAAGATTATTTGCGAGTCTTTTCATGTAATCTGGATAACTTCCTAGGACTGCAATGTCGTTCGCGTACTCCAGGACTTTATGTTTCATTCCGAAGTACATCGCACTATTTTTGCGTGATTTTCTTCTAATCACTTTTTCTAGGGCTAAGCTGAACAGCGTTGGTGAGAGTCCATCTCCTTATCATGTCCTTACTTCGAAGGCTTCAGAAACTTCTTGCATCAGTACCAAGGGTGTACCCAGGATCAGCCATAGCCAATCAGATTCTGACATTTCAGCGCAGAAAAGGGGATTGAAACCAAATTTTATTACATCGCGAATTACATATGGAGTCAATAGAGGAGTATATCAAAAAACGGTTCATGAAGTTCCACTCCCAGTTGCCGACAGTTAAAGGAGCAGTGACCTACAACCTGGGAAAACCCAACCTCAACCCGAAGACTGAAGCCCGACTGCTGCAGGACATTCTTTTATAAATTTGTAATAAATATAAAATTAATTCATTGTCACACTACCTCTATTTACTTATTATTATTATTCATTTTATTTATTCATTATTTTTTTTCTCTTTTCAATTGTTTTTTTTTTTATTTAAGTGTACCAATATCATTATTTTTTGTTATTAATTTGACTTTTCTCTTTTATTAAGAAGCATTATTCTTATCTATTTATTTTATTATTATTTTTTTTCTTTTAATAAGAACATTTTATATAGTTAGGGGTGTCATTTGTATGACTATACCCTCTCATAATCAGCTGTTAAAAAGTATATATAATTTAAATTATATCAACCATGTAAGGCCCACCAAACCGATCTGGTATAAAAATCAAATAAAATCAAAAACCAAATTTTAATTGTCACAGTACTTTATTAGTTGTTTCAATTAGTGTTTGCTGGAATTTTTTAATTGTTTCCCTTCTAGAGGGGAGAACTGCCCCCTCTTGCCTTCTACTCAGTACTCAGAATTTAGGGACTTCCCGGGGGGTCCTATCCTAGTTATGTTCCTCCAAAAACAGTTTCTGTCTAGGGATTCATAGGATTCTTTAAAATCGACAATTAAGGCGTTCACATCCTGATCTACTTCGAGTATCTGTTAAATTAAGTGATTGTGACAAATGATCACATTTATACCAAAAATAAATAGTAATAAAACTCTATATGTATGTAAATTACATTCATAACTTTAGGTACTGTGCTACTTCTATATTTAAGCACTCCTAACTATCATAAGAAGGTTATAAGAAATGTTCTTTTGTTGTTTTTAAATAATAAGCTTTTTGTTTATAATAACTTTGCCAAGATTCATTCAATTACTTATAATAGTTCACTATTAGATTCATTAAAACTGTAGAAAGGAACTTTAATCCAATTCTATTGTGTTAGCAATCTTCCAACTGTCTACTTTCTTCAGAAAATATAAACTGAAAAATAAATAAAATTAACATAACCAAACTATATTTATGAACAAATAAAGATAAAATAATAAAAGTAAAATTTTGAACTAATATATAATGGAGTGGGGAAGTGGTAGCCCCATCACCCGGTGATAGTGCCGCAGATAGCCACTGGACGGTCATACATTTACACAGATTACAGCACACTACATTCACCACCACACTATAGACCAAGGTCAATGACAATAAACCCTAGGATCACCTCCCCAAAGTAGCCACCCCGGATGGGGAAGCGTATCAGGAAGCTATGAGGAGGCAATCCTAGTCAGGTGGAGGTCTCGGGGGGGGGGGGGCGATACCCCATTAACCTTAAGTCATATCATCACAGAAAACAGAACGAAATGAGCTGGATTGTTTTTACGGAACTCGACACGTCGTGGAAAACGGTTTTTTCGACTCGCAACATAGATAGTCCGCGACCTGAACGTGAAGGAGTGCGAGCTTGTGGAGGAGATTAGGAAAGCCTAATCCTGCTACGTATGGACCAGGAAAGAACTGCCAGTAAGACATATGAAACTCGCGTGGAGGGAAGAAGACCAAGAGGAAGACCACGCATTTCCTGGTAGAAGAGTGTTAAGGAGGCGTTCAGAAGGAGGGAGTATGGACTAGAGTAGAACAAAGGAGATGGTCCAGACTCTGCAAATTGTAACCCCTCACTCCGCAAACAGCAAAGGGAATAAAATGATTATGATGATGATAATTATAAAATAAAAACACTGATTTCATTTCCACTTTTGACCTGAGAATCTCTGACTCCATTCCCCAACGCATGTGAACACGGTTACTTCCCAGTGAGTTCCTAGATCAGCCCTCTCACCGTGTCATTGGTAATGAGCCTGTGGAGGCTGAGTATATGTATTCTACTGTGTTCGAAACTTGATATTTTTGTTCCCTGTGTATGTTTTAATCTTATCAATAGTAATGGCGATTGGAGCGTCCTCTAATGGCTATTTCCAAGCGACTGTTATCAGGTGCAGGGTACTGTAACCGCGTAAATTTCTTCATTTTCATATTAATTTTTTCAACCCAATTATTTTGCATTCGATAGACATCTTTCAATAATTAAGTTAAATATTTTAAATAAAAAAGTAACGTAAATAATTAAAGTTTGAGACAACTTTTGTTACAATTTGTTATAAATTAAATATAAAAGATACAATACTGAAACAGCAAGAAGCTGCTCGTATATTTTGATTCCTATTCACTACAAAAAATGACTGTATACTATGACAATCGCAAGAGTTTTTGGTTTTCCAACATGTTTTAGTTTTTTTTTAGCAGCTGTTATTTCTGTTTTATATTTTGTCTATAATTATTTAGTGTTGTTAAGAATGTCTATGTATTTATTAGGTTGGAGTAACCTGAATTTAAATTTTGTACATCTGATTTTTTATTGATTGCCTGACTCTTAAATTTTCCTATTGTAATCATATCTTTTAAATTTCGCTTAAAGGTATGAGGAAGATGTCAAGGGTGAGGACACAAGAATATTTAACAAGTATTTTTGTTTTCTTACGTCCGCACCCCTAAATAAATTATGAAAATATGATACAAATTTTGTGGTGGCAATATCAGTACATAAGTATCATTCCTGAGGGTGCGTCAAAAGATGTCAGTTGTGCACCATAACAGAGGCTGCAATTGCTCTATAGTCTTGCAGATGCCTACGTTATCTGCACCATCTCCAAGTAATTAAGTATCTTAAAGGGGCTTTAATATTTTTCATTTTAAAGCCGGTACGTTACTTAGGTACTTACTTACTTTACTTAATGTATAGCCAAGCCCCTTGAGAACTTCGTTCTCCGTTCCTTTGTAGCCGTTGTGTATCGAGCCTTATCCTCATTAATTACTCTGCCCCCCTTTCTTTGCAGCTAACCCCAACCCCTAAAATTCTTTTAGCCGTTTACTTCTTAAATGAAAGTACTAAGTTATAATAAATTCTAATCCCTCTGAGAATTAGAAATCTTTTTATCATGAATGAGATAGCTGACCGAAGTAATTAATTTAGGAGGAGATTAGCAAGTGGTGCTAAAGTTAAAAGTAGCCGCCCGTAGCTCATTTGGTTAGGCCTAGTCTTACCTAATTGAGATTGCTGGTGGTGCCGGTTCGACTTCAGCCTAGGGTCTTGACTTTTTTCATTGAGTAGCGGTCCCATAACATGAAAAACTTGACCCCCTACTCTGGTATGGTTAGGCAGTATGGGAGTCTTAGCCGAAAAATAAAAGTTAAAATTTAATGTAATTATTTAATGAATACCTACGTTTCGGCCTAATTTGTTGGTTCTCCAGATAAATAAGAGAAAATAAAATAATAAATATAGTAGGACTCAGAGACATTCTATTTGTGTACATGAGCACTTCATCCCTCTTGGTTAGTGAAACTAATTCAATTATTTTATTTATTATATTATTAAATAAACATTCAATAACTAATAAATAATAATTTGATAACCCTACTTTGAACCATTTGATCAGGTTTGCTGGGGTTGTTTATAGTAGAGGTACAACTTTTGTGATGATATACCCTTCTTTTAAAATACTTTTCTTAAGTGCCAAAATAGGATTTAGCACAGTTTTCTTCACAGGGAATTTCATAAACTAATTAGTTGTTAACTATTTTTGTTTTCTTGTGACCCCCCCCCCTGATCCTCTTCTTCATAATTTGAAATGATATGGTCAATAATATGCATATGTAGTTTGCTTAAAGTTGTTTTTTTTTCCTTTATGTTGACATACCCTTTTTTGAGATAGCGTTTTGAAGTTCCAAAATAGAATATCCTGTAGTTCTCTTAACTGGGAATTTCGAACACTATATAGAGCGACCATCTAATATAGTGTATGAAATTTCCTGTGAAGAGAACTGCGAAAAATCCTATTTTGGTACTTACGAAAAGTATTTCAAAAGAAGGGTATATTATCAAAAATGTAGTTGTACCTTTATAAACAACCCCATCAAATCTGAACAAACTGCGCTCACAACATATTTTAGACAAACGGGATATAATTTCTAATTTGATACACCCGGGTGTCTTTCATGATGTAGAACAGGCTTTTGATCGAGTCTGGCACCCAGGACTGCTATACAAGATCCGTAAATTCCTACCCCTTACATACTTCCTCATTATCCGTTCTTATCTCTCCGACAGATTATTTCAAGTAAATTACAACGGCGCTTATTCATCCCTATTCTGTCAGTCTACTGGTGTACCTCAGGGTAGTATCCTTGGTCCTTTCCTTTATACAGTTTTCACAGCTGACATCGTAACTCCATTCCACGTATGCCGATGACACATGTCTATTGTCAGTGAACAATGATCCTTACATTGTATCCCAAACCCTCCAATCCCACATTAGCAACCTTGAAAAATGGTGCCAAAATCGGAGGATTAATCATACTTACCCTTCGTCGTAAACCTCTTGTCCTACAGTATCCTTTAATAATACCCCACTTATTCCTGTCGAACAGATCCGTTACTTACGAGTACATATCGACAAACGACTGACATGGAATCCTCATTCAAAACTGAAAAGACAGGAAACTGCTCGTCGATTCCGACTATTACAACATTTACTAGACAAACGGTCTAAATTGCCAATCCATTACAAAAGACTGATCTACATGATTATTATAAGGCCTGTCAGGACATGGCTTTGGGCTCCACTAAACCATCAAATTCCTCTCGAATCCAATCCTTACAGTCCAAAAACCTTACTGCTTCTTATTTTATCACAAATCAAGTCATCCATCAGGATCTCAATGTCTCATACGTTGCCGATTTGGCCAGAACTAGATACCATTCCTTCCATATTAAACCACCCAACCACCCAAATCCACTTGTTTCTCCTGCATTACCTAATAATCCTCCTAGGCCCCTGAAAAGAAGATGGCCTCAAGATCTTCTCCTCTAGAAATGTTATTGGAGTTCTATCAATGGGTAGATTCCCCACATGTTTGTATCATGTCACCTACAGCAAATTTACTTGTTGTATATTTGTTTATACAGTTGTAAATAACAATAAATAAATTGCTAAAAAAAAATTCCATATGTCCAAATTGGTCTGATTATTCAATATTATTAGTGTATATTGAAAAAATATAAAACAGATATAACAGCTGCTAAAAAGAACTATAACATGTTGGAAAAACAAAAAACTACTGTTCGGTTCTCGCACAAACCTTGAGTTAGTTGTATCACACTGTAATAGACAATATCACAATGTAAATAATGTTTATATTAAGTAATGTTTTAATTGCAATAGTTATTAATATTAAATTATACTATTTACAAGTAGTTTTATTTAATTTACAATCTTAGACACTTTCTTGAGACTGGTTAATTTTGTTAAAGCAAATAATTTAATTTCTATCCATTTTAGTCTCAACACAGTTTATTTTTCTTAATAGTCCGACGTTTCGGCCAATCCAACCATCCTCAGGGACAATCTACTTAATACAATTTTGGAATTAAATTATTTAAAAACTCAACTTCATGCAGCATTGTTGTGATAAAGTTTTAACAAATAGTGACTGTGATTAATGAATTTTAATTTTGATTTTAATGTGAATATTGTCTAATTAGAAATTTTTATTTTGACATGGGCAGAATAGCCTGCATGAAGTTGAGTGTTTAAATTATATAGTTCCAAAATTGTATTAAGTAGATTGTCCCTGAGGATGGCCGGATTGGCCGAAACGTAGGACTTTTAAGAAAGATAAAATTTGTTGAGACTAAAATGAATAGAAATTAAATTATTTATTTTAACAAAAGTAGTTTTATATTAATTAGTTGAAGAAATTACTTGCTCTAAAAACCTGTTGTTGTTTTTTTTTTTCATTGTAAGACAAAACTGTGCAAATAATAAAGTTGCGAAACGTCCACTAAATAGAGTTTTATTGTTGACAGATCATTAAGACCCTCAAAAATATATATCTACAACAGTCAAGAAAAAAGTTATCAATATATACAAGGAATCCATCAGGATTAATATATAAAATTCCCAGCCAGTTATCACTATATATATATATATATATATATATGAAACACAAACAAAGAGTTTGAAAATATACTGTGACCTTTTGATTATTGAGTCCGCGAGGCGAAGGAGCAGTCATTAGAGGAGTTAATTGCCTTTTGTGAAGTTGAGATTGCTAGCGTGGATTCAAGTCTTTGCCAGTGACATGCGACTGCCGTGCGTGACTGGATGCGCAAGGCATGCGAGAATCAAAGGTGCGCTTTTACGACCACTGAGGAGCACACGAGGGCTGTCTGCAGTGTTGATACTTTTTTACGTTCCTGTATCCGAACATCTAAAGGATACTGCGATTATCTGAAATAAGTATTAGGTTGTAAAATAAGTTCGTAGCGTATTTTCTGGTGATTTCAATAGAAACTTCAGGTTCTTGTAAATTTTTTTTTTGGAAGATTTATTTATTGACAGATATTACAATCTGCCACACAGTTGTGGGCAATAGGTAATAGTGATGAATGATCTCATACATACTAAAATAAAAAAAATAAAATACATTAAAAAAAAAAATCTTAAAATATATACAAACAAAAGAATAGACAAGATGACCATAATCAAACTATCTGTATGAAAAATAAATAAATAAAATAGCATAATTATAAAATAATATATGTACAATATTTGCATAATCGACCTGAGGATCCCTAAGCCCAATCTATCCCCAACGTGTGAGGGGTAGAGCTGAGCTCAAAAGATCCCAGCGCATCCCTCTCGCCGCATCACTGGTAGTGAGTCAGTGGAGGCTGAGCAAGTGTGCTAAAGCAGCAAACACTCAACTTGAGTGGAGAATCTGACCATTACCAGAACTCCAATTGTCCATTTTTAGTTTAATAAGTCTCTTGGCCACTGCCGTTTCAACCTTCTAGATGGGCTGTTGGGATGGGTGGAACTAGATAAGGTTTGAACCAAAGGATTAGGATGGTTGGAAAGGTTTATATGGAATTTTGAGAATTTGGTTGGTATGAGATCAAGGACAAAAGGGATATGTATGTCATGGTGTAGTGTTATGTTGGAAACGTAGTATGGTGCATTAACTATGGTTCTAAGGATTTTGGATTGAAAGGATGTAAATATTTTTAATCAATTATATATGACCCATTTTGATCTATTACATGTTACTATCTTTCAGGCAATTTTTTAACTCCGTCCTCCCAGAACTCAGATTTTTGCGAAATAAATTCCTCTATGTGCGTTTTGCAGACCTCCGACGAATTAAAGTGTTTCCCGTTAAGAGAGTTATGAAGGGCCCGAAATAAGTGAAAATTTGTTGGAGCAAGGTCTAGTGAATAGGGTGAGTGGGGGATCACTTCCCAGCCAAACTCCAATAATTTCTGCCGGGTCTGCAAAGACACGTAAGGACGCGCGTTATCGTGATGGAAAACTATGCCTTTGCGATTATGAGACACTTGCATCAGATATGTTAAGCATCTCTGCGATATCCCGTGTCGTAGAGTGAGGGTTGTCTGTGAACAATGCTTGAATGTTGTCATCATCAACAGTTGAAGGACGATCCGAGCGCTTTGCGTCTTCCAAGTCAAAATTTCTTGTTCTGAACCGAGCAAACCACTTACGGACGGTGCTTTCTCCTAAGGCATCATCGCCATACGCACTGCATATATCGTTAACAGTCTATGCAACGGATTTTCCTCTTCCATTTTGAGCAAGCAAAATACCACTTAAAGGTAAGGAATCCTTCGTAAAATCCTTAATGCTGCTTACTTTGTCACAAATCAAGTCATCCATCAGGACCTCAATGTTCCATATGTTGCCGATTTGGCCAGAACCAGATACCGTTCCATCCATAATAAACTTCTCAACTACCCAAATCCACTTTTTCCTAACCTAGCTTCTCCTTCATTACCTAATAATCATCCTAGGCGTCTGAAAAAAAGATGGACTCGAGATCTTCTCCTCTAGAAATGTTATTGGAGTTCTATCAGTGAGTAGATTCTCCACATGTTTTCGTCATGTCACTATGTCACCTACTGGAAATTTACTTGTTGTTTATATGTGTATACAGTTGTAAATAACAATAAATTAATTGTTAAAAAAAAAAAAAAAATATAAGGAATCTCGGTTGGCATGGCAACTAATGCATAAAAGCACCTTAACTAATCCTTTTTTAGAATATGTAAACATTATTGTCCAAGTAAACGCAGTCAATACCAACTCGTCCAAATACAAACGGTTCACGCTGAACAAAGGTATGAAGTCTGTCTCGTTCATTTTCTTCCTTTATCCTTATCCCACTTTTTTATCTCCCAGTTTGTACTTTATTTTATATTTTTCCTTTTTATCTGTTACTATTTCCGTTTTCATTTATTGTTTATAACCTTTTATTTTTCTTATTTAATTTTTACGTTTCATTGTATACCCTTATAATTTTTCATATATTTTTTTACCTATGTCAAGTGTTTGTATCTTTTTTAGCCCTGACGAAGCCCTGCAGTGTGGGGCGAAACGTTGGCTCAATTAAAATAGTCATTACTCTTGAGTTTTTTTGTATCCCACCCAGACCATATTCTATTTAATGCCGTGTTAATACATACGGACAATCAATGATCTTCTACTATAAATTTTTCACTTTGAATTATATACAGGATGTTTTTTTTTCTTCTTTTTCTGACCATTGTTCATACAAGCGTTCATAACTCCTCTTTCATAAATCCGATGTCAAAACAACTTTTGGAAAGCAGAATGTCTGCTCTTGAATTAAAATTTAGATTTAATGCCCTTAGTAGGGCGAAATATTAGTTTAAAAGAAAGAAAAACCTTTTAAAAGTTTTATTTTATATCCCTGGTTCTAATTTTTTTAATTATATCCAGTTTGTGTCCTTTAGTGCAGTTTATATAGACCTAAACCACTGCCAAGTTTGGTTTAGATTGGATAAGTCGTGTTGAAGTTCAATTTTTTTACCATATATTTTTATTATATGATGATATTTACAGCTATAAACTAAATAGATATAAACGGTTGATTCAATCACTAACCCAATATAAATACCTAAATTATTTATATATAATTTTCAGTTGCATTAAATTAATGTATCTACATCCCTAAATTGTAGGAAGATAGTCTTGATAGGGGTCAATAAAAGTATCAAAATTGTAAAATAAAACTATTTATCGTTACCCAACGTTTCGCCCAACTTTACAGGGCGTCGTTTGGGCTAAATGTAAAAAACAAGATACAAACATTATAATTCATTCTAACGAGTATTCTTCTACAATGTATTAGTCTAGATCAGTAGTAATTAGTAACCTACAATTTACCCTGGTTTTATTTATTAGTAACTAGTTTCCAGTCCACCTACATGAATACTTTATTATATTATTATTATTATTATTTCTTTTTTATATACTTTATAAACATAGTAATTGTTTTGAAATGTTTCTTACTTTAAGTGTCTGTGAATTCTATAATGTACTAAATAGGGAGAAATGTTGGTTAACAATAAATATTTTTTTTTTACTATTTTGATAGCTTTATTGACCGAACTATCTTCTTTCCAAACATCCCTTTTATTTATTTATTTATTTATTTATTGATATTTACAACTCTATAAAAAATACAAGTAAATTTGATCATAATGACATAATGATATGATATAGAATGTAGAGAAACTAC